>NC_088367.1:6997798-7047798 GCF_034508935.2 Berghia stephanieae | reverse complement strand
ATGTAAACAGGAATAAGTTTTTGTCACCAGTTCTGTCCCTTGGTCGTCTTAACACAGTGGATTATATTAAACGATTGGGGCAAATTACATGTAAACATTTCTCAAGGCAGATGGTTTCTGTGACTGGACAAGAATGACAAACCACAGCAATTCATGTGAACGCTTAGATGATGTTTCCATCTTTGTAATTATTATTTTATCACCAATCAAGGGACTGAATTAGGCAACAAATGCATTTACTCAAGACAAATTTGGCATGTCAATTATAATAAGCGTTCAGTTGGGGGAAAATGTCCTGAGGACATATTATTATTATTATTGTCGAAATTTATAGCAATCTACATGTATTTAGAATTTTATTTTACATCCTGCAACAAAGGGGAATAACTCTGTAAATATTTCATAGTTAAAAGTAAAAGCCAATTGTTAAGCCCCTTTACACAAGTGGTTAAATCCATTACGATGAATATAATTCCTGGTCCAAAACAAAGTAGCAATACAACGGGTTTTGCTGTAATTACCTAGCATTAATTCGGCATAATCTTGTCATTGTCACTACAGTGGTATGTATTGTAACATTTAAGGCAACACCAAGTCGTTATAAGAGAATGTGCCTTAATGAATACAAAGTAATAACTGTTGATGAATTCCAACAAAGAAGTAGATGATTAAATGTGTTAACAATATTGTTGTTATTTTTAAAATCATTTATTTTTACATGGAATTCGAAGGGATGATAAAGAACAGATATGAATGTTATTCATGTTATCTCCCTTTTTAGTTGTTTTTTTTTTTTTTGTTATAGTTATATTGAACTTGAACTGACCAAATCTTGCCATTATTATTATTATTATTATTATTATTATTATTATTATTATTATTATTATCATTATTATTATTATGTGGTTATAAAATATATGTTCTATTAATTTGTAGTATCTACAATGTTGTCTTGTATAGAGTTTTACCGTTGGCCTTTTCATCCTCTATCTCTTATGCACAGTTTAATTGTAGTTGTAGTTAGAAGAAAATACGTGTTGATTGCTTTTACTAATAATATGTGTGGGTGAGTAATTTCAATAGGGAATGAGATTAGCGGAAGAGTAGCGTCCCTTGATTGGACGTCACCCATAGTCTGTGACGTCACCGGCGGAAAAGTTATTAAGAGAGACGCATGCGCACAACCAACATGACATTCTCTCTCTAATAACTTTTCCGCCTGTGACGTCACAGACTATGGGTGACGTCCAATCAAGGGACGCTACTCTTCCACTAATCTCAATCCCTATGTACATTGAAATGAAAGAGTACGAGTCTAACAAAATTGTCATGCTGAATAAGAGATGATTTCGAAACTCCCGAGTCCTTGTATAGATAAAAGAAAAAAAGTTGATAGCAATAACAAAAGAATGAATTTTTGTAACGATTTCATTGAAATTTCAACAAACTTTCTTCAAAATGGTCATACTTCGAAATTGCGTCGACAATTCGGGAATTGTGACTCTGAATTTAAAGACATTCCAAATATTTTGAAGTTTGGCGATTTTATTTTTTTTACATTGTTTTGTTACTTTACTTTTATGCGTTTTTTCTCCTACTCCTACCCTACCCTATGTTTGAAGATCTTGATTTAAAAATAAATTATGATCTTCTGATCACTATTGCTAAAAATTAAATATGTTAAATGATAAACTGACTTGTTCTGGTATTTCTTTCTTTGTCTTAGTCTTAGCAATTCAATGATATCTGGATGGGATTCCTGACCTCCCAAAGTGGGCAGGGAGGCACTTACTGTGTCTTCTATCCCTTTATATCTGTTTTCCAATGTGCTTTCTGTCTTTGTCTTGGAATGAGATTACTTGGTTTTGCCCTGGCCCTTGCCGGATGCCCTGGCTGAGAGGGAAACAGTCAAATGTATAGTTAGTTTTGGGAGATGATATTTTTTTCCTTTAAATCATCTCTCTATATGATTTGTAAAACATTTGAGTGTATCCCTCTTAGTTGGGACCTGTGCTTGTGTCTGGACGAGACTTTTAGGTGATCTCAAACTAAGTATTTTGATAGTGTGCTCTTGGAATCTACATCTGTTTCCTATTTGAACCAATTCCCCTTTGTCTTACCTTTTCTTGGGTGCTTTAATTGTAATTATATAACTTTTTACTATCCCATTTTCTTTCTTTTTACTGGCGCTGATATGACCTTAATGTGTTGCAAGCGCAGTAAAACCATTAAAAGCAAAAACAAACAGTTCAATGATACAGTATTCTGGGGTAACTTTACCTTCAGGGGTAACTTTGCCTTAAGGGGTAACTTTGGCTCTGTAAATTTGGAGCATTTTGAGTGAGCTCAACTTTGTTGCAATTTTCCTAGCTGAAACACTTGACTCTTTATTAAAGGAAATAATTGCCACAAAATTAAATATACTCAAGTATATAGATAGTATGCGCTTGTCAAAGAAGCTCACAACATTGCCATCCGGAAGTATAACGAACCAACACACAGAACTCTGTGTAACCATGAACTTTTATTGTCTGGTTAATACAGTTTAGTGAGAATTTACTCATAAACATGGATGGCAAAAAACAATAACAAAGACCCGAGTGTCGTCAACTTCATTCTATCTATAGTTACGTCATGACCATGCCCCAAAACTGAAGTATCAGAACCCCAGCTTTGTAGTAACTGTTAAAATTAACAATGTATGTATATCAGTCCTGGGTTTGTGTCTGACCCATCTCTCCGGCCAGCAGTATTTGGGTATCTGTGATGGTTTAGAGTCCTATCAACTGTAACTGTCTTTTAACTCACTCAATCCTAGAGATTTTTTCTACTTTTCAAAATTGGAAAATATATATTAAAAATGAGCATGTGCATAGATAGTTTTATTATATCGAACTACCATTAAGATGTAAAACTAAAAACATTAGCTTTGATGCTACGCCCATAAATTGTCTCAGAAAAATGTAATAAATAGGCATGGGGTAAAAGTAACCCCGGGTAAACTACGGATATAGTCGGTGTTAGGGTTGAGTGAGTTAACACTATAGAGACAGGGATAAAGTTTGTTTTTAAGGGTTTTACTGTTTTTAAGGGTTTTACGGCACTTGCAACACATTTAGGTCATATCAGCGCCATAAAAAGGAAGAAAATGGGATAGTAAAAAGTTCTAGAATTACAATTTAAGTTGAAGCACCCAAGAAAAAGTAAGACAGGGGAACTGGGAGCAAATTGGGATCAGATGTAGATTCCAAGAGCACACCACCAATGTACCTAGTTTGAGATCACCTATAAGTCTCATCCGGACACAAATACAAAATCCAACAAAGAGGAATACACTCAAACGCTTACATTATACATTCAAAATAACAAATATAATAATACATAACAGAGAGATGATTTTTAAAAAACACACTGTAATAATGCCTCATGGCAATTAAGTCTTATCCTACATGTCCAATGTTGCTCATGGCCCCTTGTAAAATGCTTCATTTTATCGACTCTGTTCAAAGGTTGTGATGCTTGTTTTTGTTTTTGTTTTTAAGGGTTTTACGGCGCTTGCAACACATTAAGGTCATATCAGCGCCAGTAAAAAGGAAGAAAATGGGATAGTAAAAAGTTCTAGAATTACAATAAAGCATCCAAGAAAAGGGAAGACAAAGGGGAGTTGGTTCAAATAGGGAACAGATGTAGATTTCAAAAGCACTCTATCAAAGTACTTAGTTTGAGATTACCTAAAAGTCTCATCCAGACACAAGCACAGGTCCCCGCTAAGAGGAACACACTCAAATGTTTTACAAATCATAATATATAATATAAAGAAGGCATAATACAGTGCATAACAGAGAGATGATTTACAATGAAAAAAATATCATCTCCCAAAACAAACTATACATTCGACTGTTTTCCTCTCAGCCAGGGCATCTGGCCAGGACCAGGACAAAACCAAGTAATCTCATTCCAAGACAAAGACAGAAAGCATGTTGGAAAACAGATATAAGGGGATAGAAGACACAGTGTGTACCTCCCTGCCCGCTATGGGTGGTCAGGATCCCCACCCAGGTTGTGATGCTTATTACACTTTTGGTTCATTTAAGAACCAGTAATAACAGAACAAAGGATCTAGATCAAGCCAAGCTTACAGGCACCAAAGGAAAATGGAAGTCAATGCTAAAAATCTCCACAGAGACCAGAAGTGGATCCAAATCCAAACACCACACATTCAAATGTCGAGTTTGAAACCACCCAAAAGTCGCACACCAACACAGTCGCACACCAACACGGCTACATGATATCTCCCAATAAGGGACAAACTCACAATGGCTATACTAAGTAAGCATTTTATATTTAAAAACATCAGACATACTAAAATAATGGGGAGATGATTGACAAGAATAAAATTAACATCTCTCACAAAAGGCCATTGGATTGTGAGTGAAAAGCCTTTTTCAAAGACACACTTTTCATCAACTCACAGCATTGCCGAGTATCATTTGGTATCAATATATATAATACCATTCTACCACCACGTTATACCCACCACAAGACTGCATAGACGATTTTATTAAGTTACAACAGTTGAGCAGTTTTTCGTTGAGAAATGTCACTAATTCTACAACAATCAAACTCTGATCTAAAGTAAAAGTGAAAATCGGGAAGTTAAATGTGTTAGAAAATTTTAATAATCACATTCATATTCATCCATCCTGTCATTCCACTGATTTATTACAAACAAAACCTTGCTGAATGCAAAATGATGATGATAATAATAATAATAATAATAATAATAATAATAATAATAATAATAATAATAATAATAATAATAATAATAATAATAAGCGTGTTTATAACAATAATAATAAAAAGAGAAGTAAAAAGTCTAATTAAAACAGAAAATAAATACTAAAATAATAACGCTCATCGTATCACAATTATAAATGACATGAAATGTACAGAAATGGCTGGACCAATGAAATCGTTCATTCAAATGACGTGGTGAAATACTACGTTTTATACACAAACCACAATGGAGTCATTTTGTTTTATCGGTATGAAGACCACGGTAAACGAGGTTGGAGATTTTTTAATCTAAGTAACTTTTTAAAATATAATTTAAAAAGTCATTTAATCCTTAAATACTAGACAGGGTCTTATTTGGTTTTGGGGTTTGAAGGCAATTTATCTGCATATCTTATCTGAAAGCATTTAATTATAAATCTCACCTAGACTCGGCCAAATAGATGCACTGTACTCAAATGCTTACAAATCATCGGTTAAATGATGATGCGGCGATGATTTACAGGAGAAAAAACTACTTCTACTATATATATATATATCCATCAGACTGTCTCCCTCTAAGCAAAAGACTCAAAGCAGGGCCTAAGTAAAACCAAGTGGTCTTCTTTTAGAACAAAAAACAAATGATAAAGGGTGGAGGGGGAAGAGATAGCGAGAATTTTAGAACCACTGGACCAGGAGGTTAACATTCCTCGGCCCGAATGAGAATTTCAGCCAATGGATTAGATTTTACTTCAACACAACATTTGATATGACTGTTTTCCACCTAACATCTACTCACATTATCTCTATTATCTGCTGCTCTCATGGTAAAAACGATAAGATAAATTATGATTTGAAACAATTTCAATCAAACTATTTAAGGGATGAAAGGCCCTACAGCCTGAGTGATTCCTGATTGATGAGCCATGAATGCCTTCCAAATATCCAAGAGATTTAACAATACTTTTATTAGTAAATTCAAACTAACCATCTGCTAGGTTGACACAGAAGAGGCGAGAAGGTTTGCGACCCAAAAAATGAATGACTTAGACCTTGACTTATGACCCTTTCGCTCATATTTATAAATCTATAAATACTTCTCTGCCATTGACATGGTCTTTTAGAAATGTATTTATGTTTCATTGTTTTTTTTGGTGTTGGCCGAAGAAGAGTTTTGAGCCCGAAACGTTCCGTGTTTCGTATTTCGTTCTTTTTCAAAACTCTTTTATTCATTTTTGTTTATTTACTTATAAAAGTTCTGACACACAAATAGATGAGTATAATCATCATAAACTGTCCATCGTTTTGAGTAGTCTGAACAACGCTGCTGCCTCTCGGATTCGAGAGAACTCAATACAAAATGCTTGAACTTCTATGAAAATATCCTGTGGGGAAAAAGGAGAACAGGAGGACATCATTAGTTTAAAAAATGGGAAATATTTACATTTTGTTTAACACAGGCAACGAGGCCTTTTGGCTTTTCAGTTGTGATAAACATCAGGATCGCCTTTAAAAACACCACAAAAAAAAAAAAAAATTATAAATATGTATTCTTCACACAAGGCCACAAATTCATTAGTGTTCTGTTTTATTTTTTTTAAGTAAATCTTTAAATCAGAAATATCATGACAACAAACAAGTTTTTAATTGCTGTCTTTTTTTTTTCTCAGAAGAATTAAAAATCGTCTCAGTTCAGGATCTCAATAGAATAGAGAGTAAAAGTTTTCTGGACAAACTTCTAAACGGTGAATTGTTGATGTACTGTGGAATTATTCCATATTCGAAGATCCCTGTAAAAGTCTCCCAGGTCTACAGGATCAACCAAGAAAATACTGGGTAGCTGCAAATAGACTACGGTCAAAACATACAAGAACAACTGACAACATGCACAAATAGGGGCTCCAAGAATCACCAACATGCCCAAAGTGCAACCAAGCACCACAAGATGCAAACCACCTCGTACTAGATTGCCCAGAGACAAAATTTGAAGGGGGATTTGAACCCATCAACAAATGTGATGATGACTTCAGAACCTGGATTGATACCTTGAACATAGAAGTATAGCCGAACGATACTCCTATTCCAAGTTCAGTTGAAAGCCGGTATATAACAGCAAAATTCTTATCAACAAACATCCAAATCTAGAGGAAAATACAATCCTAAATTAGTCACAGGTTCTGGAGACCCTGAATTACACATATCAAAACTATCTGCTTTTGCCCCATTTCCTTCCATCTAATTTTGATTCAGACTAAGAGAAATAAACAGGGAATGCAATTGACAACAGATAAACAGTATCCATTCCCCAGTCAAATAGGTAATAATACATTTGGAGAGCCTTTCCAATAACATGATGGCAGGATCAGAGTTTTGCAGCCAGTGACCGTATTCATCGCAGTCCTGCCACCCTTGCCCATGAAAATGTGTACTATAGAGAGCCAATATGAGGAAGATTTTGAATAAATGCGTGCAATCCTGCAAAAACTATAAATAACCCTAAATCCGATAGTGGGAAATAGACCATACTAGCCATATTATAATTGATATTTAAATTAATAAATTTACTCTTTACAAACTATATAAATAGTATCGACTTCCAATACCCATGTATAAATCTGATATGATCCAGCCAGATATCATAGTGAACTTCATAAAAAGAGATTAAAGTGTTTAAGTACATTAAAAGAGTGAATGATTATTAACTTACTCAACCCTAACACCGACAATGTCCGTAGTTTACATGGGTTTACTTTTACCCCATGCCTATTTATTACAATTTTCTGAGACAAATTATAGGCGTCGTATCAAAGCTAATGTTTTTAGTTTTTGCATGTTAATGGTAGCTCATTTTTAATACATTTTTTTTCCAATTTTGAAAAGTAGCAAACTTCTCTAGGATTGAGTGAGTTAAAATGTCATAATAATAGATATTAAATAATGTGTACAATAAATGAAAATGCGTAAGAAAACCTGATTTGGTTGCAGAACGTGGCATTACTCAGCTACTGATGCCAAGAGGTGTTGCCTGTGTGTATCGATATAATGCAATTGGTCAGAAAAGACAATAAAACAATGCTGTATTAGGGGAAAAGACCCTGAGTCGTGACTCACCCTAACGTTGATAGTTTTGTTTCTGATGAGAGACTGTAGAAAGACACAGGTCAGTCGAACCAATCGGTTCTGGAAGTATCTGTCCTTATGGGCCTCACACGTGCTGATACAGTTGGAAATGTAAAGGTGGATGAACTCGGATGGTAGCTCCACTTGCTGGTGAGTGTCAGATGAGAGACAAGGGAATAAATTTGTATTCATTTATGGAATAGTTTTCATATAAATTATATTTTTATTCTGATATTGAATAATGATGATGATGATGATGATGATGATGATGATGATGATGATGATGATGATGATGATGATGATGATGATGATGATGATGATGATGATGATGATGATGATGATAATAATAATAATAATAATAATAATAATAATAATAATAATAAAAGATACTAATAATAACAATAATAATATAAACAATAATAACAATAATAAAAATAATAATAATAATAATAAAATATAATAATAATAATAATAATAATAATAATAATAATAATAATAATAATAATAAATAATAATAATAATAATAATAATAAAAATAAAAGATACTAATAATAATAACAATAATATAAACAATAATAATATAATAATATAATAATAATAATAATAATAATATAATAATAATAATAATAATAATAATAATAATAATAATAATAATAATAACAAAAATAATAGTAATAATAATAATAACAATAATAGATACATACATCTTATGGCAGAAAGACCAGAAAGTCTAAAGATTACACATACATATTTATCTTGATTATTATTATTATTCTCTTTTAGTTTTTAACATTCTTACCGTAGTGAGCCTGTTGACGACTTCCATAGAATGCAAAGACATCTCCATGTTGACTAATACATGGAAATAGCTGGGGACAAAAGAAGAGAAAAAAGAGAAAAAATAAAAATAGAAATAAATCTGAACACTTATATAACGTATTTCCACAGATTAGCCATTCTCTATGCACTTCACAGATGTTTCATTTATTCCCCTGGCAGACAATTTGGAATGATATTTCCATTTCATACAGTACCAGTCACCTGTTAGGCATCTTTTTTTGTACTTTTTTGTACTAACATTCGTACAATATCCTTCACTGTCTGTAGCCAGGTACTCATTCACAACTGAGTTGAGTGGGGGGGGGGGGGGGAGGAAATGACAATTAATGGACTCTGAACATAAGTGATATCATAATCTGATATCATTATCATAATCAAACCACAACAATCATAACGACCAGATAGTTTTTTAACGCTTGATATTTGTTCGTGAAAAGGGTTTTACAGCACATGCAATATATTTAGGTCATTTCAACGCCAGTATAAAGAATGAAAATGGGATGATAAAAATCTTCTAGATTACAATTAAAAAGCACACAAGAAAAGTAAGACAAGGGGGAACTGGTTCAAATAAGGAACCGGTGTAGATTCCAAGAGCTTACCATCAATGAACTTAGTTTGAGATCCCCTATAAGTCTCACATTATTCACTTAAAACAACAAATATAACAATACATAACAGAGAGATGATTTACAACAACAACAAAAATATCATCTCCCAAAACTATTAATTATACATTTGACTGTTTCCCTCCCCGCCGAACAACGATGAATGGAAAGCAATGGGGGAAAAAAATAATTTAAATATTTTTTTTAATAAAACAAAAAACTAAAAACTGTTCCCTCAAGAATTTGTTACCCACAAGAATTACGAGGTGAAATCTATTTGTCTTAACTCACTCAATCCTAGAGTTTTTTGCTATTTTTCAAAATTGGAAAACGTATTAAAAATGAGCATGTACATAGATAGTTTTATTCAACTATCATTAACATGCAAAAACTAAAAACAGTAGCTTTGATACTACGCCTATAATTTGTCTCAGAAAAATGTAATAAATAGGCATGGGGCAAAAGCAACCAGGGTAAACTACGGATATAGTCAGTCTTAGGGTTGAGTGAGTTAACTCAGGACAAGGGGTATTAACATCTGTGACCACTTACTCTGTAATTTGTGTGGAGCTCATCAGCTTGAGGAGGACATCAATGGCTACTAAGGGATTGTTCTCTACAAGGTCTGGAAGCTGAAAGCATACGACGGCAGGTCATCAATAATTTCCATAGAAGACATGGATACATTGGCTTTTACTCTTTTGTTGTATTTTCCTATTCTATTCTATATCGTGAAATTTAACGTTTGAATTTCCATAGAAGACATGGATACATTGGCTTTTACTCTTTTGTTGTATTTTCCTATTCTATTCTATATCGTGAAATTTAACGTCTGAATTTCTATAGAAGACGTGGATACATTGGCTTTTACTCTTTTGTTGTATTTTCCTATTCTATTCTATATCGTGAAATTTAACGTCTGAATTTCTATAGAAGACGTGGATACATTGGTTTTTACTCTTTTGTTGTATTTTCCTATTCTATTCTATATCGTGAAATTTAACTTCTGCAACAAATTCAAATTACATGAAAAAAAAAATTTTTTTTTTTTTAATTGAGATTTTATATACCACAATACCCACTTATCATGCTCAAAGCGCTTTACAAAGGGTTTTGAGCCCACAAAGATCCGTGTTCGGTATTTCGGTATTTGTTTTAAGCTGTTAAATTTATTTTTCTTAATTACTTTTTACAGTCCACAATTTCTAACAGCTTAATATCACCTGAATTGCCACAAAAAACCAACCTTTGGTGGACAGAGTCCGATGTTGTAAACTAGCTTGGAATCTTTGTCCAGCTCCTTCTTGATCTGCTGCTGCTGGTGTGGGGGTAGGGCCCCCTTGAAGGCCTTGGCCATGAGACGACGGATCTCCACACCCGTGGACGTATTGACGCACAGCGTTGTGTCCCACGCAATGTTGAACTCGCTGTCCGATGGGATCAGCCATGCCATCTGGTAGAGTGGATGTTTGAATGAGAAGTTAAACAATATGCAGGGGTCGTCGATAACACACTTTAATATAAAAAAAAATAATTTTTAATGAGCTTTTATCTGGTACAATATCCACTAAATGTCCTCAAAGCGTTTTACAGTTCACTCCACTTGTAGCGAAGTCGGTTGTAGCGATCTTCGGAAGTATCAATCTTTTTCTGTAGAACAGGTACCCATGTAATACAAACTCAATAAAATACAAACGGTTGTAATGACTTCACTACATCCGTCGTGACGGTTATAGTGATGCGTATTCTTATCCCCGACCCTAGTAAAAATAGAACGGTTGTAACGATGTCACAAGTGGCACGGTGAAACACACTCTCCTCACTGCTTCTCTCACTTCGCCAAGCACCTGTGTCAATACAACACATACAATACACTTTGTGTGTGTAACGTACCACTGATATAATATGTGCTGCTTGTCTTGCGTGTTGCGTCAGAGTAGAGCGAAACGAACGCGAAACGAACTCTCACTCTCACTCTACTCTTTCACTAGATATATACCTCTCTCACTTCGCCAAGTGCCTTTGTGTGCTGTCTCGCGTGTGTTGTAGTCTAGTGTACAGTGTATTAAGTGTGTTGTCTCAACCACAGACTACAACTACAACTCGACTTAACAATGGCGACAGGAGGAAAACGCGTTGTGCTTTCTTTGAAGAGAAAAATAGAACTGATTGGTGCAATTGAGAACGTAAAAAAGCAAAAGAATGCCGCATCTGAGTTTGGAGTATTGGCAAACACTGTATCGGGAATAATGAAATTGAAAGAGCGCTACAAGGAGGAGTTCTTTAAAAAAACAAAAAAACACACACACACAAAAAAAACAACCTAATATTTTTCTACAGTAGTCACGATAAATTTTTGTCAAGATGAGGGCAGTAACTCAATATATTAACCCTACAACGAGGTTGAATAGTCGGAATTATTTCCCTTGAATTTTCTTCCAACGCCTGTAGCGAACTTCGGATGTAGCGATCTTTTTTCTGGTCCCCCGATGACATCGCTACAAGCGTAGTCGACTGTACAAGGGGAACCTGACCAATAGCAACTCATAACATGTACAGAACTGCCAAAATGAAAATGGCAAATTTAGTCATTTCTATTAAAATTTTTAGTAATTTGACAAGGAAATTAATAATTTCTGAAATTGTACCACAATTTGACATTGATGATCACTTCAATATTACATCGTCATGTTTATTTCTGCTTTATTATTGTTATTATTATCATCAATTTTTTTCCCCCATTGAAACTATCTGGAAATGATCTCTTCAACATCAGGCAAAATATCGACAGGCCAAAAGGAAGACAGACCATCTTCCCAAAAAAGATTCAGGATTTAAGTGGATTATAATAAATCACTTTTTCCAACTATACCTCATCTTCTGCAATGTGAAGTGGCGGTGCCAGTCTGATGAAGTCTGGTCTCAGGGTTTTATCAGCAACACTCTTGATGCCTGTGAGTAAACTCTCCACCGTCTGTCTCTGGATGTCTGGGTTGATCATGGTCGCCTTGCCAAACTGGTCAAAGCTGGAATTTGAAGGGGGGGAAAAAAGAAATTAGAAATACAGTGGAATCTGATAAAGTCAACACTGCCGGACCAGAATGATGGGTTGATCATGGTCAGCT
This sequence comes from Berghia stephanieae, assembly GCF_034508935.2. NCBI lineage: Eukaryota > Metazoa > Mollusca > Gastropoda > Nudibranchia > Aeolidiidae > Berghia > Berghia stephanieae. Next base: position 7,035,329 of record NC_088367.1, on the reverse strand, counting down.
TGCCAAATTGGTCAAAGCTGGAATTTGAGAGAAAAGGGATTGTCTGTTTTGTTTGTTTTTAGGTGTTTAACGGTGCTTTCGACACTATTTAGGTCATTTAAGCGCCCAAGAAAAGGGATTAGAAAATCTGATAAAGTCAACAGTGCCAGACCACAATGTCACACTGGTATAACCAGTTTCAAGGAGAACTGCCAATATGGGAATTTTAAAAATTTTTTTTAAATGAAGAAAACTGACAAAAAATCTGGGGAAAAGGAAGGAAATTTACAGAGTATTAAAAGATATGACATTTCTGTCTCTTTTCAAAATGAAACATATGTCATATAAAAAGACTCTTTGGTCACAGACCACTTCAAGTCAGTAAAAACATCAGAAAACAAATCTTTAAGCTCTGCCATGGAAGGGTAGATAAAACTCTTTAGAGGCATTATGGGTATGATTGATGACAAGAATCATCATCAATGTCCAAAAGATAAAGAAATGAGTTTATCTTATTTACTAACTTATCCGAACCCATGACCAACTAAGCTCTTGCCCTTCTATCTTGTGCCATGACGTAGAAGTTAGACGTCTTTTGTAGTTGTTCCATGTGACTTTAAAAAGTGTGTTACTGATGCTTGGATTTGGAAAGGAGGAATGTGCATCTCAGGTCTCCAAGACGTTGAAAATCAAGCAAGTGATGCTTTACTGTTTCATTGAAGCAAGTTAATCGGAATAGCGCAAAATAGCATGGAAAATCAACGAGGACAAAAAAAATAACTCCTCTAATTAGCCGACATCTAACAGTTTCGTTCAAGGGAAACTGAAGAAAAAGGTATATAACATGATTTCTACCATATGGAAATAATTAGTTCTCTTCATTAAAAAAAAAACAACAAAAAACATGACTTACTTGTTATATTTAGTTTCACTTACTTGTTAGATTTAGTTTCACTTACTTGTTAGATTTAGTTTCTGGGTCTGACAAGACACAATTGATAGCCGTCTTGCTGGTGTGAGGCATCTCCGACTGTCGCTGGACGATGAACAACTGTGTGTGGCTGATATCCAAAGGCTGTTTGTTACTAACGTCCATTTTGAGGATTTGGGTTGGCGTGTGCTTCAACATCTATCAAGACATAGAAAATGGTTCCATCTTTAATCATGACACTTGCCTTCAAATCAAAAGGTCGGGTGTAAAATAAAATAAGTCCCTGGATGTAAACAGCATTGTATCTGTCCGGAAAAAAAACTGCAATATCACCTAACAGGCATCATGTCTCATTTAAAATGTTAAGTATTGCTGTTGGCTGGGGAATCGTGTAAAGTGATTTGAGCATGTTTAGTGGCTATTACGCTATATAAAAGCTCTGGAGGGGCATCATTATCTTTCAAATCCATTGAGAGCTTCAAAATTCGACATTTTTATTTGATGTCCCAAATTGCATATAAACATTTAAATTTCACAATAAAATTGTAAAATATTTGAAAATCTTGAAAATAAAGGCATTAAAAAAAAATTAATTAATTATATAGTCAAGTAGGATATTCAAGAACTTTTTTTTTTGAATAGTTTATTCTACTAATTCCAAAGTGACACATAGGGAGCAGGCACTGGTGTGTAAGATAAGATAAAAGTCTGAAGAGTCTGAAACGATGTCAGACAGAGCAGAAAGACAAATACACACCATTCAAAATTTTAATTGTCTTAAAGGATGATTGGAAAAAAAATGCTTGATGCACAAATGTGACATTGCATTGTCCAAGTATACAGTGAATTTTGTAACAATAAACCTCTTGCATCACAGATATTTATAATTCAAAATAAAATCGCATAGAGGTTCAAATAAATTAAATGCCTGGGACATTTTTATGTTATCAATACGAAAAGATGCCAAAACTCCCGATTTCTTCAGGTGATAAATTGCAATGAAAAATAAAAAGTAAAAAAGAATAAAAAATTAATAGAATTTTTAAATAATAAAATGACAATAATAGAAGGAATGATTTTTTTAAAATTAATCAATCAATTTTTTAAAAGACAAAAAAAATAAAACAATTTTAAATATACTAATATAAATACAAAAGGATTAATAAGCCAATGACAATACCATAAATAAAAAGACATTTAAATTTATGAATAACAAAAAAAAAAAAAAAAAATTAAAATAAAAAACAACCATAACAACAACAGCAAAAGGCAAAGAAACCAAACAAATAGGTAATTGATAAGTGAATTTCCTAATATTGTGATTTTTTTATCTTTTCAATCTAACATCTTGATTTAAAATTATTATTATTATTATCATTATTATTATTATTATTATTATTATTATTATTATTATTATTATTATTAATATCATTATTTGATATAGCACCAGTATCCACAAATAGTGCTCAGCGGTGCTTTACAATAGTTTTTTACTACATCCATATTGTATATTTAATCAATATATCGTCACGTTTTATCTTACCTCTTTGGATCCATTGGAAACTAGGTAAGAGAGAAAATATCGTTCTGACGCTGTGATGGGAGCAATGTGGGTTGGAAGATCGTAAGGACTCGGTTCCTTGTGGTCCGTCTCTTGCTGAAAAGTGATGACAAAACTCATAAAAGCTGAGATAAAATTTGTTTTCAGGTGATATAAAATCCGTTCTAAACTGCACATCAGAACGGACAGATTGACATGAATTTTTATTTCAAATTAGCTCAAGACTTTATCTTCAATACAATAAAAACAAAAATGTTTAATTAAAAATCTTTGTCAAAAAATCCTATAATAATTCTAAAAAATAGAATAATAAAATAAGAGACAATGACGATGATGATGATGGTGATGATGTATGATGATGATTATAATGATGATAATGACAAGGAGGAAGGAAATGATGATAAGAAAATAAACGTCAATATCAACAACAACAATATCAACATCAACAACAACAATATCAACATCAACAACATAAACATCAACATCAACAACAACAACAACAACAGCAAAAAATATAAGAGTATGAATGAAATGATAATAACAACTTGTTCACTCAGTCTTACCAGGAGATGTATGAAAACCGTGGCAAATGGATTGGCGGCCATCGGCTCTGACTTGTACATTTCATACAGGATAAAAATGGCTGCCAGTTTCTGAGTCGGGTGAGGGAGGAGGTCTCGGTGTTGGAGCAACAATACCTGTTCATTATAAAAATCCCCCTTGATGGTAATGAAGGATGTGGGGATGATGAAGATGATGGTGATGATGATGATGATGATGATGATGATGATGATGATGATGATGATGATGATGATGATGATGATGACAAAGACAATGAATGATGATGATGGATATGATGATAAAGATGAAATATTTTTTAAAGTAAGGCTTTTATACAATGCATTATCAATTGAAAACAAATCTTTTTACAAGGGCTCCCAAGCCAGCAACAACACCTAACAAACATATCGATTGAGGATTGGTGCCTGTAGAAGGACGAATGAATGATCTGAATGTTTTCTAGGGTACTAAATCCCAACTAGCTATGATACATTGTTATTGTTTTTGTTGTATAATCATCGATCCTGCTAAATATCTTATCTTTTACCTTGAGTCATGTAAAAAACACAATGTAATTTCCTGTTTTTGGATTAATAAAGTTAATTTTATCTTATCTTATTATTACTCTTTTTTTAACAATCCTGTTACCTCTTATCCACCAGGTATTCATTTCAAACCTGAGTATGGTGAAAAAAATGTGAGTAAAGAGCCTTTTTCAAGGTTTCACAGCAGGATTTGAACCAAAGACCTACAGGTGAGAAGCCATCTTACCACGAGACAAAAATGCTACACATGATGACGGTGTAATCTGATGACCTATAGAAAATGGCGTTGTAGTTTTACAGATGATAAAAAGTCTTCACATTGATACAGTAAATAGATGATAAAAAATATTCACTTTGACATTGACGGAATACTCACAATAGCCTGTCCAACTTTAAAGTGATCATGTTTGTTGGTGAAATAGTGGTGGAAAGTGTTGGCCAAACTCTCAAAGCTCTGGGCATCTGTTGAATCCTCTGAAAGGACGCTGAGTAAAGATAATAAATAAATAAAATAAAATTCCCTATATTCATCCCCAAGGGGAAATTGGTCTTTCAAGGGAAGACTGGAAAAACCCAGGTGTCAGCCACAGTGCAGCACCGCAAAATGAGATAAGGCGAGGTGACTTGCTCAAAGGTACACAAGGCGAGAAGTCTATGATAGTTAGTATGATAGACTCTGACTCTATTATGATTATGATGATGGAGTAGTGAAACGAGAAACAAATAAGTATAGTTTCACCTTACAGTGAGCCTATCGGCGGCCACTGGACTGGAGTTATCAAAGTGCCTAGTATAGGTATAAGGTATAATAATTGAGTCAAGTTATAATTATGATGTTTTGAGTTTGAAAATGTTATCAAAATGCCCAAAACTAAACGTCTCTTCTCGTCATCGAGTCCAAGGCTAAGGACTAAGGACTAAGGGCAAGGGCCGGGATGCTCATTTCATCATAATTACGAGTAAATGCACACTTCTGTCCAAGTCTAAGTTTGTTTGTTTGTTTTTCTTGCAACACATTTAGATTATATCAGCGCCAGTAAAAAGGAAGAAAATGGGATAGTAAAAAGTTCTAGAATTACAAATAAAGCACCCAAGCAAGGTAAGACATATGGGAACTGGGAACAAATAGGGATCAGATGTAGATTCCAAGAGCACACTATCAAAGTACTTAGTTTGAGACCACCTTTCAGTCTCATCCAGACACAAGCACAAAATCCAACAAAGAGGAATACACTCAAATGCTCACATTATAAATTCAAAATAACAAATATAATAATACATTCATTAATAACAGTAACAGAGAGATGATTTACATGGAAAAAAAATATCATCTCCCACAAAAACTACAATAACTAGAGAGGTGGGCCTTTGGCCTACCAACCTCCGCTGCATGTCCAACTCGCCTTGAGCATGCATTCACGTAAAATATAAAGATTTTTTTTTAAAACCTACCTCTGTTTCAAAAACTAGCATCTTTCAACTTTCTAAGAAACATTTTGATTTTTCAGAACTTTAGTTCGTTAAAAAAATACCGGCCAATCTGACCCGTTGAGTCGAATGAAAACGAAATTTTGTTGTTTACACGGTTCAAAGGAAATGCCGTAAATAAGCTTTCATGGACTTCCTTTGTTGTTTTTACAGTGTCACGTGACCGTTTTGAGAAATTTGACGTCTGCTACAAATAATTAGACCGGTGGGGGGTAGATATTTTCGTTGGAGCAGAAAAAAAGTGAGTATTATTTCTTGTACTTGTAGAGAGGCCTAGGGTCCACCAGCAGACCAGTTGATTGAATGAAAGAGAAAAAGGCCTTCTTTATCCGCCGCCACCACCACCTTGAAAGAGTGGAGGGGGGGGTGCATGCCGACGAAAGTGTCGCTTGGTGACCTTGGTGACGTAGAGCATCTCAAGGATACTGGCAGTTGCAGGTGTTCTTAACCCTTAACAGCGAAGCTAATTTTTTGCTTTTAGATAATAGTTTGCTTTTATCTTTATTATTGTTAACGGGGAATACAGCGTTTCCACCAAGAGAGCAGTCAGACTATCACAACTCGGACTTCAATTGTCTATAATCGTTTTGCCGTTACTTGTCTTTTGATGATAGAAGATTTGGTGTTAGGTCAAAGATCGAATTTCGCCGCTAAAAGGTTGCATTGCTACTGGGTTTGCTCTTCCCCCCCCCCCCCCCCCCACCTTTTTTTTTCCTTCTTTTTTTTTCACCTTAGTATTGTTGATTGCTGCTATTTCCCTTTTTATGATTAGCAAGTGCCGTAGGAGTCTCACAGGATGCAGGAGTACTGCAATTAACCCTTTGCCAGTGACACTGATTTTTTTTGTTTTCAAATAATAGTCTTCATTTATATTATTTTTTAACACAGAAAAAAAAAAAAACGTTTCCACCATAAGAGCAGTAAGAATATTGATAAAAAGCGCTTTGAGCACGTTGGGTGGATATTGCCCTATATAAAAGCTCAAGTTTATAAATTGTAATTTGTTTTTTGTCTTTTGATGAAAACGGTAAGATTTTATTTTTGGTCCAAGTAAGATTGATATTCGCCTTTAAAAGGTTATGTTGTTTTGTTTTTTTCAGGTTTTTTGTTTTGTTTTTCAAATGCGGATACGCTGCTTCTTAATTTTTTTTCCTCAACTGGCAAGCTATCGCTGTACTTACCCGCATGGCTTGCACACACAAAAGGATACATCTAGGTCACAAAACCTTACATCCAGGTCACAAAATCAGACAACTAGGTCACACATCAAGACATCTCTGTTTCGTTTGTTCCAAGATAGCAAAACAAACCAGACGTCTTGGAGTTCGAAAGAGCTTTCCATAAAATATTTGGTATTTGCAAGAAACCAATTCCCTATACAGCTCTTGTGCACGGTTACTTATGACCTTGATTTCTTTCGTACCCACCCCCCAAAATCCCACTTATTGTGTGTTATAGGCAGAACATAATAAATAGCTGGGCTGCCACATGCGTGACTAAATTGGCCAAAGAGAGAATCTATACTTTGGCATTAGACACCCATTACCTGATGTCTTGGTTTTTAATCCTAGCCTAGTGAGAGAGAGAGAGAAAACAAAACAATCATACATGTATCTGCAAACAGCAGAACGTTTTCATTTTACATTGAGATGGGAAGGGGAAGGGATAACACTATGACAAGAGAGAGAGTGAGAGAGAGAGAGAGAGAGAGAGAGAGAGAGAGAGAGAGAGAGAGAGAGAGAGAGAGAGAGAGAGGTGGGCGGGGGGATAGTAAGGGGGAATGGGAAAAGATGAAAGAAACAATGGGTTGCCTGATGACGTAGATCAAAGGATTGTTACAGCGGTGTTCACGGTGCGTACTTCGTGAAATTTTAACCCTTTACAGTGACACTGATTTTTTTTTATCCAGATTGCTTATGCAGAATAAATCGTTTCCACCAAGAGAGCAGTAGTAAGAGTATATTTCGACTCGGGCTTCAATTAAACTATAAATCGCAAAGCTTGTTTTTTAATGATAACATTAAGACTAAGATCTGGAGTTTGGGGAGTGTAAGATGGAATCTCGCCATTAATGGTTAAAATTGTTTTGATTAAAAAAAAACAACTCACACACACACACACACACACACACACACACACGAGCGCGCGCGGTCACGACAGCGAGGACCATCACTGACAGAATGTTGCAACGGTAAACCGGTTTACGTGTACATAGATCCTGAGGCTAGATGCCCCGTTACCGTGTACGTAGGCACTCCTAAAAAAAAAAAAGAAAGAAAGAGACACACACACACACACATACTCACACACACACACACACCACACACCACACACACACACACACAGTCTCGCATCCTCTACGAACTAATTTTGCTCACCAATTTTTACTGCACTTATGCACCAAATTGCATACCTATCTAGGGACACTTTTTTCCGTATCTTTTTCTCAATAAACTTTTTTAAAAACCTTTGTTTTGCGCGGCAGGCGGCAGGCACCAACCATTGGACAGACGAAAAACACACACGATTTAGCGAGGAATGAATCATGAAAATATTTAAGATATAATTTCAAACACAACTTTTGATATTCATCAAGGATTGTCTAGTACCGAATGTTTTTTGATAGAAAACAAATGTATCTTCAAATCTAAACTGCTTTTGACGGTAAGCGGTAAGTTTTTTATTTATTTTTCTGTCCAAACGAATGATTTGTCCTGGTATAGAAGCTAAGTATTGGTAACACCGGCTCACCTCTCTATGCATTTGACTGTTTCCCACCAGGTAGGACTCCGGCCAGGGCCAGGACAAAACCAAGTAATCTCATTCCAAGACAAAGACAGAAAGCATATTGGAAAACAGATATAAGGGGATAATAGACACAGTACAGTCGTGTACAGTATGTACCCCCCTGCCCACTATCATTATCATCATCATCATGGGAGGTCAGGAACCCCACCCAGTGACAGTGTCCAAGTCAAAGTTGCTGAAAATCAACAAATAATAATAATAATAATGATAATGCTGAAAACTTATATAGCGCTATAACTCCAAGACACCAGACTCTAAGCGCTTAAATTACAAATTACTTTGGCTGAAACATACTCATTCACACACACAAGCACACACACACACACACACACACACACACATACACACACACACAACACAACACACACACAAAACCAAACCCATCTTGCTTCTCATACCATCTACTAAAATCGAAACAAATATGTTTTAAGCGAACGTTTAAAAATAGACAAAGATTCTTTTTCACGAATGCTCTGCGGTAAGGCGTTCCAAATAGAGGGTCCGAAATGAGAAAAGGATCTCATTCCAGCATTTTTCCGAATTCGAGGGACAACTAGTTTTGTGGAATCACTGGCCGAACGTAAGGGGCGGGGTTTTGAATATCTTTCAATTAGTTCTGAAAGGTAGGAAGGGGCAGTACCTTCAAGACAACGATACACTAAAACACAAGCTTTGAATTTAATTCTTTTCCCAACAGGCAGCCAATGCAGGTCATGAAGTAGAGGTCCGGCAGAGTCGCACCTACGCTTCATGAATACTAGTCTGGCAGCGCTGTTTTGGACAATCTGAAGACGTTTCAGATTGTATTGCGAAACGCCAAACAACAGAGCATTACAATAATCCAATTTCGATAGTACGAGGGACACAACCAGGTGCTTGGTCACATCCTCAGATATGAACCGTCTAATGGAAGCAATCTTTTTTAGTTGGAAAAAGAGAGATCTAACCAAATTATTAACCTGATGCTCCATCGACAGTCCAGAGTCTAAGAATGTGCCAAGGTTTTTCACTTTGTCAACAATTTGAATAGAGGCATCCCCCAACTTCAAATCTGTTTCACTTTTCCACTTCCTGTTCCCCACATACAGCACCTCCGTCTTATCATCATTCAGTTTCAGTCTGTTCTCATTCATCCATTTCTTAACACTTTGGATACAATTTTTACTATTGGCTGATACTTCTTGTAAATTTCTCGTATTGGAAACGCAGTACAATTGCGTATCATCAGCGTATTGATGGTAAGACAGACCAAAACTTCTGATGATTTTAGACAGAGGGCCAACGTACAAAACAAAAAGAACGGGTCCAAGTACTGAACCCTGGGGAACAACTGATAATACTACTACAAAGACACAGGATTGGATGTGGTTTTCCAATGAAAACTTTTTAAACAATTTAATTCATCAAAGAGACATAATTTTTTAATTATATAAATAAACAATTACCTCAGGAGAGAAGCAAGTTCTTTCACCGAAAGTGCAGCCATTTTGTTTGATGAAAAGTAACTCTAGAAGTAAAAGTCAACAATATGTATTTTTTGAATGATCTCCCTTGTTTATTTGACTTGCAGAGAGAACGTAACCCTAGTTTTACGTATGCGTCTCGAAAAAAAAAAGAAAAAAGAAAAAAAAATATAATAAAATTGTAAAATATATAAATTAAAAATAAAAAATGTCTACAACACGTGGGGTTCCCAAGCGGTCACCCATCTAAGTACTAGCCACGCCTGACGTTGCTTGACTTCGGTGATCGGACGAGAACCGGTATTTTCAACGTAGTATGGTCGTAGACAACAACTGTCGAAAATAGAATCTAATATAACATTAAAACACTATTGCTAATTTATATAATGATGAAGATAGTTTAGGAATGTATAATATTGGTAGTTGAAATCGCGTGTTGTATTCGTCTGTTGCAATTTCGGTTTCATAACAAAGAGCTGAATGACGTCAATGTCGTTCCTTCTATGCCTTTCCCCCCCCCCCCCCCCTCCCCAGCATTTATTTTTTGTTTTTTGTTGGGGTTTTTTGTGTCGTTCTTTGTTTTTTGTTTTTGTTTTTTGTTTTTGTTTGGTTTATTTGGGGTTATTTTTTGTTTGTTTTTTGGTTTTTGGTTGTTGTTTTTTTGGGGGGGGGGGGTTTTGTCAGTTGTGCCTTACTCAAGGCCACAACATCAGGACCAGAATTTTCCACGATCACCGTCACCCATCCAGCCACTTACTATGCTTAACTTCGCTTGACTTTTGTGACAAGACGAGACACCGTACCAACAGTCGTAACGTCACTTCCTTCCTAATGAGGCATGGTAACTTAGTAACACTGGCTCTAAACTATCGGAACAAGGGCGGACGCCATATGAAATATTTCTCCGGCGAGCATAAAAGCGTATCCAGTGGGAAAAAAAAACACATAAATTTTATCTTGTTTTGACTTTTACATATTCTGATCACAAGGCATATGAAAAGTTCTAGCCAGCATGAAGAATAAAAAGTAATGATTTTCTTTGTTTAGAACCAAGATGGCCGCCGTTGCCCGGCGGCGTGACATCAGACTACTGAATCCACTTGTCTCCTCCTAAGTTGGATTCTGGTGGGTTCCTAGTTTGACCTTTGACCTTTTCCGTTGTTCTATGCTAGAAACGGGGTCTTGCCATCTGATTTTCAAGATCCCGAGGAAGCATTTGTTTATAGATAGTTCGCAGATGACGTCACTCAGGCCTTTGTTATTGTTCTTGCCATCCGCGTTTGTGAGTTGTTCTCACTAAACTGTATTAACCAGACTAGAAAAGTTCATGGTTACACAGAGTTTGTGTGTTGGTCCGTTATACTTCCGGATGGCAATGTTGTGAACTCCTTGGCCAAGCACATTCTATCTATAAAGGTCTGAATGTTGTGAGTAAGGTTGTTTGTTACTCTCCGTGATTCAGAATCATACAGAGTAAAAGATTTCACATTGGAGCCAAATATTCTAAGTTTAGTTGCACTAGAGATAACGACTGCTTTCCATGCGGCTATGTGGTCTAGTGGTATGACACTCGCTTTCGGATCGGAAGGTCCTGGGTTCGAGCCTCGCTCGCCGCATAGTTGAGTCCTTCGAAAAGACTCTTTACTCACATTCTCTAACCGTACTCAGGTGTAAAATGAGTGCCTGGCCGTTATCAGCGTTGTCTTTGTCCGAAAAATTGTAATATCGCCTAACAGGCGGCATGTCCCGTCCTACATGTTAAATGTTGCTGTTGACCAAGCGCGTTGAGCACATTTAGTGGATATTGCGCTATACAAAAGCTCAATTTTTCCATAATATGGGCGACAAGGTGTCAAAAGACTGCTGGACGTTCCATATTCTAGCTTTGATAATATCTTCTTCCGTACCTCCTGTTTCACCAACTTTACGGCCTAAGTATGTAAATGTTGCTGCTCGAAGCTCGAAGAAATAAATAATAATGTGAAATTGATTGTAAGCTCCAATTTAATTACAAAAACAGATCAAATGAACGTTTCGGGTTTCCACTTTATCAACAAAACAGGATGAATGAAACACAACAGATGAATGAAATAATGAGGTAGTGGCGTAGTTAAGATGAATAAACAAATTTATTACGGCCTAAGAATGTACCGTCATTTACATCTTGAACTGCAGATCCTGATATATGTGGATTGGGCTTTGCTGGTGGTTATTGATTCGCATCACCTTTGGGTTTTTTTCAACATTTATTTTGAGACCAACATTGTTGTCGGTTTCTGTCAAGCAGTCCACTTTAAGTTGCATGTCTTGAGTGCGATGAATCTGTAGGGAGATCTGCAAGCTCTAAATGGAGAAGTTCTATCCACGCTGTTGAAAGCATGTTCAAAGTCTATTAAACAAACATAAAGAGGAGGCTGCCACTGCCACTGCCACTACATTGCCTGTTCTATTATGATTTTAAAAGTTAAATATGGTCTGTGTATGGTCGGCCTTTTCGAACACCTGCTTGTTCATCTCAAATAGTTCTGTCTGTGGAATATCTCACTCTCATTCTTTCCAGGATTATCCTTGTAAGCACTTTGCTTGGGGTTGAAAGTACTCCATGTGATGATGCAGTGTGACGGGTCTCCATTTTTTTTTTGGGTAGTTCACCTTCTCCTTTTTCCTGAATAGAGGAGGGTTTCTCCTGTTTCTAATCTAATTTCTTCAAAGGTGTTTCATCTTGTTTTGCAGAATCATGGCAGAGAGAGGTTATAGCTCTTCATTTCTGTGGTGATTTGAGCACACCTGTTTCTCTCATTGTTCGTACATCGTAACGCTATGATTCCACATATTTCTGTATTTGGTTCGAAGTTGATGTCACTCAGTTCTTTGTTATTGTTTTTTTTTTTTTTTTTTGCCATCCGCGTTTATGAGTAATTCTCACTAAACCGTATTAGCCTGACTATAAACGTTCATGTTTACACACAGTTTTGTGTGTTGGTCCGTTATACTTCCGGATGGCAATGTTATGAGCTTCTACTTCTAAGCCAAGTGCACACTATCTATCCTACGATGGTAATCTACCTTTTCATCGAGGGTTCGAATAGTGACCCTTCCTCACCTGCATTGAAAACAATTAGACGCATGTTGTTTTCAGGAACTCCGCAATGAGAAGAACCTCTCAAAATCTGGAAATTAAATGGGTAAACATCCTCCACTCTTCTCTGGGAAAGACATTTACATATTGAGACGACAATTCTCACAACTACAATGCATTGAGGTGACGCTAGTTAGTATACCACAAAGTACTTTCGGTCGGTATAACGGACCAGCAAACCATTCACAGCTGGGTGGGCGCATGTATGCAAATTGCATTTCATGAAGGTATACCATTGAGGGTGTCGAGGTGTCTAATCGCTTTTACGACAGTAAAATACTGTGAACTGAGACAAGGCAAAATGCTGGTTCTAATTCACATATTGCATTTTACCGACGTGCACTTTTTGCAGGTCTAATAACCCTATTCCTTATGGGCTCATTGTTGTCATGGAAATCTGTATGTTATTAGGCTTTATCATGCGGCTATGAGGTCTTGTGGTATGAAACTCGCTTTCGGATCGGAAGGTCCTGGGTTCAAGACTCGCTCGGCGCATAGTTGAGTCATTGGAAAATGACTTTATTCACATTTTCTCACCGCACTCAGGTGTGAAATGAGTACATGGTCGTTAACAGCGTTGTCTTTGTCCGAAAAATTGTAATATCGCCGAACAGGCGTCATGTCTCGTCCTACATGTTAAATGTTGCTGTTGACCAGGGACCCCTTGTAAAGCGCTTTGAGCACATTTAGTGGATATTGCGCTATATAAGAGCTCAATTTATTATTTATTATGAAATTCGCTTTCGGATCGGAAGGTCCTGGGTTCAAGACTCGCTCGGCGCATAATTGAGTCATTGGATAATGTATTTATTCACATTCTCTCACCGTGCTCTGGTGTGAAACGAGTACATGGTCGTTATCAGCGTTGTCTCTGACGGAAAAATTGTAATATCATATCTCGTCCTAAATGTGACGTATTGCTTTTGGCCAGGACCCTTTGTAAAGCGCTTTGAGCACGGTAGCTATTTCTCCACATAGATGCTCAAATTTTTTATTTATTGCTTTTTCCCATAATTAAATTTCTGAAATCATGGAAATAAAAAGCATCTCAGTTGTCTATATTAATACTATTTTGTGGTTGTAATCGTAAAAATCGACAACATTTTGGGTCACCTTTTGAGATTTCCATTACAACAATGAAGTGGGTTATCAGAACTGCAAATAAGTGCACGTCGCACGTCGTTAAAAATCAATGTAAGGCCCCATTTCGAACGCACCCCATTGGCTGGCCTCATTGACGAGGAAAACTGTCGGAAAGGATTTGCCCCGCAATTACTCGACTACTAAATCGATTCCATTTTTCTACAAGCGAAAAAGAGAATATCGCGTTGTTTTATTTTTGAGTTACACGTTCGTCTGCTGGTTGATTCGATTCTCAAATAATGTCAAGATGGCGGATGGCGTAGACATAGATTTGTATGATAATATTGAAGATGAATTCAGTCAGGTTTGTAATATTTCCATGTTGTTGCTTTCCATGTATATAGCATTACATATTTTGTAGATGCACCTGGTTGCCAGTCCAAATAATGCCATTTTAAAAGCAAAGTAACAAAGAAGAGGAAAGCCTCCTTCACCTTCACATCTTCGCCTCTCCGTCTCCGGCGGACGCCACCGACGAGGTGTGCTGACGAGAATTGCAGTGACAGTGACAGAATTCGTTCCAAAACCTCTCTAATTATGATCGGGATCGCCAGATTACTTTGACACTAAATGCCAAAATACCATTTTTTCTGGTCATTCTTGTTGAAATGCTTACAATTATAAAAGTAGAAGAATGCTGAACTGAGGCTGAGGTCCGAGGTTGAGTGGTTGAGCTCCTCTGACTTCGACCTCAACTCCCCCCTCAACCCACTTGTGCACTTGCCACTTGCATTTTACCCACAAGTGTGGAAGCAGGCTAAGATAGTTGCTGTCCTGAAGCCAGAGAAACAGGCGAAGGAGGCTGACAGTTACCTGGTGGATATCTGGATACAACTCTTCGAGAAGGCTATGCCTGTGAATGCCTGTTCTGCGCTGTCATTATTCCCAGACGCCTGTCTGGGGATAACCAATTTTTATTATCCCCAGACACCTGTCTGGGGATAAAAATAATTGGTATCCCCAGACGCATGTAGCAAGTGGGCAGAAAGATTTTATGCAAAATTCCAAACTAGGCGTGAAAAATACCAAATATTCTGGAAAAAATACTAGTGGTTGTGTCCCAAAACAGTTAATATATCAAAAGATATTTAACACAAGATGAAAGTAAATAGTGATCAAATGTCAAATCCAGCTCTTTTAAAAAAAATATTTTAAAGCAAATGGATCAATGAAATTTCTTTTGTTACTTTGATCTGAAAACGTCAAACTGGCAATTCGACTTTTTATTTTCAACCAGGAAGAAAGTTGTTAATCATCAAATCTGTTCATAGTCCACCAACCATTTAAATTTTCACTACCTACCTACCTGTTAACTTTATTGATCATCTCTTGTTTCTATAATTTGCTCATTCTGACCACAATTTTGGGGATGACCGGGAATTATTTTTTATTTCGCGGACGAATTCCTAGGCCATGGTGTTGTTCGCCCCAAAGCCCAAAACCGACACCTGTTATTTTCCTGACTTCTGCGCTGAAGACAATACAATTTAGTATCACACATCCACAAAACTAGATCCAACAACTTATTTTGATTCGAATCAGAGATGAAAATAACTACCAAAACAAGGAAGCAAAAATGGTGGAAATATGTTTAGCTCATATATGAATTTAAGATATTCCGATAGCGATGTGGGTAGACAGCTCCGTGGGTTAGGCCACCTTTCATTTTACTCCTATTCGAACCAGTCGCGACCGCCCCCCCCCCCCCCAACCCCCCACACTTTTTTTTTTCCTTTTTCTTTCTTTCTTCCCAATTGATTTTCGTTGTTTTCACTTTTGTTCCGAGTTCTGAGCAAGAGTTTTTTTTAATCAGTTGAATTTTTTATTTCTCCGATAATATTTTCATTATTTAATTTGCTCTAGATCTATTATTGTTTTTTTGTTGTTTTGGTCAAATAATAATAATAATAATAATAATAATAATAATAATAATAAAAAATAATTAATAATTGTTATTATCATTACTATTACCATCATAATCATTATTATATTATTATCAATAATAATATTATTTTTATTATTGATAAAAATAAAAAAAGAGGTGGGGGGAGGATGGATGGGACATTTATCCCTTTCAACGTTCTGTAAAAAGAAGACGGAATTAAAAAAAAAAAAGTGACGTTACCAGGATTCGAACCCACAACATCGATTCTGGTCAAACTTGCAGGGCAGACGACTAAACCATTCGGCCATGACACCCACTTCAAAGTCGACGCATATTGTGTATATGTAGTAACAACTGATTTTAATCTTGGTTAATTTTATGTTTTTATAGATATTTTATTAACTTTCCTTATTTCTATGTGCATCTGGAAACATTCCATATTCTGGAATGTGAATTATTGTTTAAAAGAGCGGAGTTTCAAATATGCGTCTGGGGATAATGAAAATTCGTTATCCCCAGACAGGTGTCTCTGATATCTCTGATATATCTACGCGCACCTGCATGGTTGGGGCGGAAGCGGTAACGCTTGTAATGCCACTGCTTGTCTAACTTGTTTTTGAACTTGTTCACTTTCACTGTCCTCGCGTTAACTTTAATTACATCTTTTGGAAGGCTGTTCCAGTTACCTATCTGTCACTCTGACTCCGAGTCCAAAGGAGCATTTTCTTACATTTAATCTAGCCTGTCTTTTTAAAAATTTATCGCTATGTCCTCTCGTTCTATTAAATGTGCTCTCTGTTAGTATTTGCATACGATACAGTCTAGTGCGAAGGGTTAATGCTCAAACTTGCAAAAGACCTTGAAGTTTAAGCTGATCTCTTCAACCCTAGGGGAAAGACAATTCCATGTCACCCTAGGACTAGGAGACACCATGACCAAAGTCAGGAAACTGAGGAATGGAGTCCCTCGGGTATCTGTTCTGCCACCAATGTTGAATATCTGAGGCTGGGATACGCGGTTGACTGGGCACTTGTTACTCAAAGTAAGGTGTGGACCCGTCTCTAGAGCGAGCGTACAAAGTGAAGATGATACCGGACTCAAATCCTACTTTGACAAGTGGTACCTGAAGATGAACACTTAAAAAAATGGTGGCTACAGCATACTATCTATGCAGTGGCTGGCACACCCGTAAACTGAACATCCTCGTCGGGGACCAGCTTCTCCCATATGAGCCGAATCTCTAGTACCTGGGGGTTACGCTGGACCACAGCCTTGCTATCCGGTCCATCTTGAAGGTGTTGCCCGGAATACAGAGAAACGCAACAGTCTTCTAAGGAAGCTTGCGGGAACAACTTGGGGTGCTGATCAAGCATTTGTGAGGACTTCAACCCTGGCTCTATGCTATCCCTCAGCGTATTATGCTCCAGCGTGGTTGGAGCAAGAACATTGAGAAGGTAGATGTAAAACTTCACAAATCCATGCATATAGTGTCGACTACACTGGCAACAATGCCTAGAGAATGGAGTCTATAACTTATAATTAAATTAATATGTCCTGTCGTCTTATTTCTTACAGGAGGCTGATTTTGGAAGTGGAGATTTGTACGATGATGTGATCACAGCTTCCTCCACAACCAGGACATCAGTTGATCATGATGATGCTGTAAGGAATGTACAATAATATTGTTTTAAACAAATGTAGAATCCAGTGTAAAGTGGAATTGAATATGCTTATACACTCAATTTGAGTCCTTTATATCTAGAGCTACGGTTATAAGAACATGTGCCTGAATCCCTAAAGAATGGTACATTTTTGTCTTTTATGAAGATCACTGCAATTAATTCACCTATATCTTTTAAACTGGTTAAGATTTACATGACAGTGATAGCAATGTATAAAATTTAAGTTCTTAGATCAGAAAATAAAACAGACTTTACATAATAGTTAATAGGGCCCAGATTTTGTGTGTGTGTGTTAAGACTGAGTGTGCTAACAGTTCAGTTATCAGTATCAACATTCTAGAGCCTAATGTTGAAACTTGGGTCTTTAAATAGATCTCATCTTGTTAATATAAGTGTCAGATCTTCAGAACATCTTAGATTTCCATTTCTTTTAACAATTGATATTGTTATCCTTATCTTGTTTAATTTTTATGCAAAGATCTGCCTCAGTTTTGAAAGCTTCAAGCAGGTTCATTTTTACTTTCAAATAATGTAAATATTAATTTATTTGTTTTGCAATCTTTTCAATTTTCAATTTATAGTGACAGTTGTAACTATTTTACAGTGTTGAAATTATTCATATTATAAAGCGCAGCTCTGGTTATGGAGCTGCTCCTTTTTTTTATATATACATCCTATTTCCATTATATTTTTATCTTATTGTGTAAATTATAACACGTCTGTACAAAAAATTTCCTTTTTGGGTTGCAATAAAGTATTATTATTATTATTATTATTATTATGATTATGTTCATTTAAAATTTTTTATAATATATCATGTTATCTCAAATAAATGAATGTAATTTTTACACTTTTCAGCCATTGGATCGTTCAGGAAACAAGACTCCATCACGGTCAAATAGTTTATCCTTGCCAGTGTCCTTTGGGGCTGCTATGCACACAGGAAAAAGACACATGCTATATGTTGGCAACTTGACCTGGGTTAGTCCATCTACCATTTTCTTTCTTTCTTTTGTTCTTTTTTTTTTTTTTTCTATTTATATTCAAGAGCAGACAAAGGGGTGTCTTCTACTTTTATCCAAAGAAACGGACTGATTTAATCAGGTCATGTATTTCTCTCAATGTGCATTATATCCAAAAGAAAGGGGGGGGGGGGGGGGGGGGGGGGGGGGGGAAGATATGGTAATTTCCTAATAGAATGTGGTTCATTTTTAAAGATTGTGATATTGCTCATAAGCTTGATGGTTGCAGATGGGTTGTTCCACAAGCGGAGCATATTTGGGAAAGTAGAGTCTAGATGACTGTTGACAGTAGATGGGAGTATTTAAGGTTTGAGACCCAGACTTTAATGTTTGTATTTCACTTGGCTTCACTATTGATCGACTGTTACTGTTATCTCTACTATATAATAAGGCCATTTTATTCGTTTTGTTTTGTTTTGACAAGGCCTGAAAAAAAGATTTAAGAATCCATCTAAGTATTTCGAAATTATTTTTTTTTACTTTTGTCAATAGAAAAAAACAAAACAAAAAAACCACCTACATTTCTAAATAATTTTAGCATTGTTTTCTTTGTTTTAATTTGTGTAGAGATAAGTGATGATTTGATTTGTTGTAAAATGTTGCTTTTTGCATTATTCAAATTGATAGCAAAATTTCGTTTTATCAAAATATTGAGAAATATTGTTGTCCAAAGTGCTGGGGCAATTCATTTTATGATAAAATATTCTATCCTTTTATATATGAAAGCTGCTATCTGCATTTGTTTTCATCTTTAAATGTTTTCTTTCATCTTATTGAAACAAGGGATGAGTGTGTTTGTGTGCTATTATTTTGCCTAGACTTGTGGGTGAAATCTTTCATGTTTAAAAATCAAATTTATTTTCCTGTCTTGACACAGTGGACCACTGATCAAGATATCGTGGATACAATGAATTCCATTGGAGTATCTGACCTGTTGGAGATTAAATTTTACGAGAACAGAATTAATGGCCAATCTAAAGGGTGAGTATGATATTAGAAATAACTTTTTCTAGTAAAGTATTACTATTTTAACTTTTTTTGGTCTTAGCTGAGGGAGGGGTTTGAACTTGACAAGTTAAATATAATTTGTTCTTTTCAAAGCTGTCATACTCCTTTTTTTGTTATTTGTTTGTTTGCTTTTTTCTCTCAATACTTTTGACAGTCCACTGCTTCTGGTAGTTTAGTATTCTCTTTAGAAAAAAGGAATTTACTCTCAACTTGGTTGATATGAAATAATTGTAAAAATAAAGCCACATGCTGGTTATATTTTGACACGTCTGCATATGTTGAGATTTTGTCATCAACATTATTTTGAAATTCCTATTTATAATAATTTCAGTTTAAGGAGTTTTCATGGCTGATTAGGTCCTAATTAGAAGGGCCTTTAAATCCTCAAAAATATTAGGTAGTAGTTCTTTAAAAGCAACTGTTGCACTTTCATACCTATCAAAATGCAATTTGTGTTTATTTATTAAAAAAGAAAATTGAATTGGACAGAGATTGAATGTAATGTGGTTATGGTCACTAAAACATGCTTTACTTGTTAATGAACATGAACTTCTCAATTGATTAAGATTGAACATATACATTGGAGATTAATCAATACGACCAAAGAGGCTAATAAGATGATGATGATCTTGGCTACGCAGTATTAAGGACGCTTGCCGTGAATTGTGCAGTTGTATACTATATTAAGATACAAATCTCAAATACCCACCTGTAATCATTTTTCATTGCAATATCATATTTTGGCTGACTTAACGATTTTAATCTTTTCCTTTACACAATTTTAAAGACGATATTAATTCCATCAATAGATTTGCCTTGATAATAGTCGGGTCTGAGCAATCTTCAAGAACCATATTTGATCGTCTGCCCCACAAGAAGTTGAATGGCCAAGAACTGGAAGTAACACATTTTACCAAGCAGGCCTTGAAACAATTTGAGGAACAGGCTCGCAAAGCTAGCGGGGGACCAGGGGATGGAGAAGGCTCAAGACGTGATGACAGAGAGGGTGACAGAGATAGAGATCGAGACAGAGATAGAGAGAGAGATAGGGACAGACACCGGAATTCACAAAGTGGACCACCTAATTCTGCCAATGGCAGTTACAGAAATGGTTAGTAGTACTTTCAGAGATATATGTAAGATTTTATTATGTTCTGGAATTTCCAGATAAAATTATATATTGATACATCTCCATTTTGAATTAAGTATTGGATTATTTTCTATTATTGTTAAATAGTAATAGAAATAAAACTCCAATACTTCTATTCCAATACTACTGCTATATAATTATTATTATTATTATTATTATTATTATTATTATTATTATTATTATTATTATTATTATTATTATCTGTTTAGTTATTAATTAATTTGTAAAAAAAGAATTTTTGTCGTGAAATTCGGAATTTTTTTTTCTGCGACAATACAGAGAGATCTCTCGATGGGGTTCCTGACCTCATAGTGGGCAGGGAGGCACTTACGGTATCTTCTAACCCCCTGTGTATGTTTTCCAACATGATTTCTGTCTTTGTCTTGGGATGCGATTACTTGGTTTTGTCCTGGCCCTGGCCGGATACCCTAACTGGGAGGGAAACAAGTCAAATGTATAGTTAGAGTTTTGGGAGATGATATTGTAAGTCTTGTAAATCATCTCTTTGTTGTGCACTGTATTATGTTTTACATTTTTTAAATATGATTTGTAAACATTTGGGTGTGTTCTTCTTAGTGGGGGCCTGTGCTTGTGTCCAGATGAGACTTTTAGGTGATCTCAAACTAAGTACTTTGATAATGTGCTCTTAGAATCTACATCTGTGTCCTATTTGAACCAATTCCCCTTTGTCTTACCTTTTCTTTGGTGCTTTAATTGACCTAGAACTTTTTACTATCCCATTATCTTCCTTTTTACTGGCGCTGATATGACAATGTGTTGCAAGTGCGGCAAAACTTGATAATGGGATAATAAATGATAATATTAAAAAAGAATTGAAATTCAGCCTTTTAAATTGTTTTTTTAAGGACGTAATCAATTTTCTTTTTGTCACATATTTATATTCTCTTCATAGATAAACGAGGCCCACCACCTCCTGTTCCCAGTAGTAATCCAGGTGGCCCCATTGGATTCCCACCCCCACGTATGGGTGGTCCACCAATGAGAGGTCCACCACCAGTGTCTGGACCACCACCTAGAGGAGGGCCCCCTTCCCTCAACTTTGCCCGTAAGTTCGCTGGAGGTACTTGAACGTTTTGTCCTCTTTTGTTTTATTTCGGTTTCGTTACGCTGTCTTTGATTCTTTGAAAAAATATTATTTTTAAGAACGTAAATTTTAAAAAATTAAACCTTTTAAAGATTTTCATGTTAACCCAAGGTTTCATATGGGGAATATGAGAAGTAAAATAATTGATTTTTTGCTATTAAATTTACTAACCCATTTGCCTCGTTCATTGAAGACGAGACAACAGCACTCTTTCCCTGTCTCCAGTAGAGTCCCGAAACTTTCACCTTACACAGAGGTCTAACTAGATCTAGTCTGCTTTACAATTTGTATTATGTTACTGAGTTGCAAAACAGTAGGCTGACTATTGTTTAAATTCACACAAAATCAATATGAAATCAAAGAGCTTCCTTCACTGCGTCAACATACTCCTTCATTCCTCTTCTGCTTTGCCAGCTCTCTCAACTGTCGCACACCCCCATCACCAACTTCCATTCGTTTACTAATAATACAGAATAACACCAACTGCCATTGGTTTACTAATAATACAGAATAACACCAACTTTCATTCGTTTACTAATAATACAGAATAACACCAACTTTCATTCGTTTACTAATAATACAGAATAACACCAACTGCCATTCGTTTACTAATAATACAAAATAACACCAACTGCCATTCGTTTACTAATAATACAGAATAACACCAACTTCCTTTCGTTTACTAATAATACAGAATAACACCAACTTCCATTCGTTTACTAATAATGCAGAATAACACCAACTGCCATTCGTTTACTAATAATACAGAATAACACCAACTTCCATTCGTTTACTAATAATACAAAATAACAGCAACTGCCATTCGTTTACTAATAATACAGAATAACACCAACTTCCATTCGTTTACTAATAATACAAAATAACACCAACTGCCATTCGTTTACTAATAATACAGAATAACACCAACTGCCATTCGTTTACTAATAATACAGAATAACACCAACTGCCATTCGTTTACTAATAATACAAAATAACACCAACTTCCATTCGTTTACTAATAATACAGAATAACACCATCTTCCATTCGTTTACTAATAATATAGAATAACACCATCTTCCATTCGTTTACTAATAATACAGAATAACACCATTTTCCATTCGTTTACTAATAATACAAAATAACACCAACTTCCATTCGTTTACTAATAATACAGAATAACACCAACTTCCATTCGTTTACTAATAATACAGAATAACACCATCTTCCATTCGTTTACTAATAATACAAAATAACACCATCTTCCATTCGTTTACTAATAATACAAAATAACACTTGACTTCCATTCGTTTACTATTAAGCAATAGTAACAGTTACTTATAAGTATATAAAAGTTCCTTGTTTTTTTGTTTTTTTTTTAACCCAAGTTATTTATTAAGGAACATAGAATTTGGCAATAAATAATTATGTATTTTTGTTAATGCATGACATTAAAAAATCTTTTTGTGTCATTGTTTTGAGATTAATACATATATACAACAAATGGCTAAGATATTCATTATCTACAATTTATTAGTAATGACAGTGTTACAAATGCATTTATATGCCTATGCCCCCCCCCCCCCCCCCCCAAAAAAAAAAAAAATAAATAAAAAAGATAAAAATATGATGTTTAACAGAATTTCAAATTGTATGGTATTCGTGAGTAACATCATTGGGTGGTGGGGGACGGGGGGTATTTCTTATAAATACCATTCCCTTTTTCTTTTTCTTTTTTCATGTGTAAATTTTCCATTTTGAAAAGCAGTTAAAGTTAAAATCTTATTTGTGGTTAAAATTTTTGTCTAGGATGTGGAACCATCATTCATAGTCTTGGCTAATATTAAGATGCTCATCGGTAGTGACAGACAGTTTTTGGTTATGATAATAAAAATTCTTTCTGGTTTTTGTTGTTGTGTATGACAGATGCTTGTCCAAAGTGGATGTGTACAGGCATTTCTACAAATGTCTTTTGATTAAAATTACAGAAAGTAAGGCAGACAGTTAATTGATGCTTTTTCAAACTTGAAATTTATGAATAAATAGTGCAGAGCCAGTAAATCAATTTGGAGGAACCTTGCCTTAATGTTTTATATTGGTAAAATCCATGTGAATCACATAGTCAAATTGTGTATAGGAGACACTTTTGTCAGGAATGGAGAATCTTTACACAAGTTGGGCTGTATTTGACATCAGATGAGATGTGTTAGACGTTTGACAGCACAATTGATTCTTTTTTCATTTTTGCAAAGGCAAAGAGTCCTCTACTTTTTTTTGTGCTTTCAGAATTGGTGAGAGCCTGCACTGATTACCTGTCCACAGCCCCTCCTGGCACCATCCCCAATGTAGCAGGAGCCCCCCCTCCAGGAATGCCACCCAGACCAGGGGGACCCCCAGGACCCAGGGGACCACCTCCTAGGGTTGAGGTAAGTCATTTTAATCATTGGGACCACATTGGTTTCTTTCCTTGTCCTGGAGCAATATTGCTATGTTTTACCCAAGCCCTTACAGGAATCCTTATCTGAGAGAGAAACATTCATATGTAAAGCTGTTTTTATTGGGGGGGGGGGGGGGTATTTTTTATCTTAACATCTCTGATTTAATAATAGTGATAATGATGAGTACATTTGTATTACTGCTTATGTAATCACAACTCATATATACCTTATACATTTAGTGGGGGAAAACCCAAATAATCAAACATGCACAATTTGAGATCATAAATAGGATTTCGGTTACATAAAACTTTGTAGACAGGATGTGTCATTAGTGTGTAACTGTGTGGTCTTAGACTCACAATGCAACTTGAATAGGTCTTAAGGATTTAGTTGGCCTCATGGCATGCCCATAGCAAAGCCATTTTGTACAGTTTCCTTTACCCATCCAGCAGTCATTGATCTGTTAGGAAGTATTTCGTATTATCCTCTTGTTTGTTGATATTTACACCTTAGAACTGATTTCTTTCAAATGGGCTAAATTAAACATGTATGTGTTTCTGTGTTTTCAGCCACCACGTTTAGGCCTTCCACCCCCAGGTGTTAGAGGTCCTCCTCCAAATCTTAGGGGACCACCACCTAGTGGAGACTGGGAGAGGTCACAAGGTAAGTAAAGTCTTTTTAAAAAAATTGCTTTCAGTACATGTATTTTTTTCAAAATGCTCACCAAGTTATGCAGACCTGTGGTTTTTATTTATTTATTTATTTTAAAAAAATTATTGTTGAGATCAGAATTGCCAACTTCTGGTTTTTACAATTTCCTGCAAATTTGGCCATTTTCTCAGAAGACCTTGGCAGTCTGCAATCTGAGGAGTGTTGACGGAAGTTTGAATTGGGGAATAACAAAATCTCAATTTGACCAAGGCTCAGTGAGTTAGGATAAGATGACTTCATTGGGATGTGAATCCATTACCATTTGAATTGCAAAACAAAGCTATTGATTGTATTTGGTGAAGTAAATTGTTTTCACCAGACAAAACAATCATAACCAACACAAAACTGTTTGTTAACACTTCCATAGTCTATGAGAGAGAATTTAGTGAGAAGTGATTACCTCTCAAGTAGTCTAAACAATGTCAACTTTATTCATTCTATATGTCTGTTATATGTTGTCCTCCCATCAGGTTCTTTTTTTTTTTTCTCTCTCTCTCTCTGACATTGCTATATGACTTACAAGTGTTGTATATGCATTACTCCTGACAACAACAATCATATCCAAATGATCACACGATATATTTATGTACTACTTTAACCTTAATTTGTTCTCTTTTTATAGTTTTCTCTCAGATTCTGGGCATTGTTTTGTCATCGTTTTTTTTTTGTAGTTTATAAACTTCAGGAGAACAGATTGAGATCTTGTCTCACTCATTCAATTTACTTTCCTGGGTGGGGATCCTGACCTCCCATAGTGGGCAGGGAGGTACATACTGTGTCTTCTATCCCCTTATATCTGTTTTCCAACATGCTTTCTGTCTTTGTCTCGGAATGAGATTACTTGGTTTTGTCCTGGCACTGGCCGGAATCCTAGCTGGGAAGGAAGCAGTCAAATGCATAGTTATTGTGTTGGGAGATGATATTTTTTCCCCTGTAAATCATCTCTCTGTTATGTATTATTATATTTGTTATTTTTAATGTATAATGTAATCATTTGAGTGTGTTCCTCTTTGTTGGATTTTGGGCTTGTGTCTGGATGAGACTTATAGGTGATCTCAAACTAAGTTCATTGGTGGTACGCTCTTGGAATCTACATCTGATCCCTTTTTGTTCTCAGTTTCCCTTTGTCTTACTTTTTCTTGGGTGCTTTAATTGTAATTCTAGAACTTTTTACTATCCCATTTTCTTCCTTTTTATTGGCGCTGATATAACCTAAATGTGTTGCAAGCGCTATAAAACCCTTAAAAATATAAAAACATAAAACAATTTACTTTCTTTACTTCAGGTAGACCTCCAGTTCCTGGTGGCCCTCCCAAGGATTTCCTGCGTGGCCCTCCACCTGGTCACATGGGTGAGTGCATATTTTGCTTTGATTATTTAATCGAGAGTAACAAGTAGTGCTTGGAGAAGCTGGTGGATGCAATGGTGAAATGGGAGAAGACTTTGGATGAAAACGATGCGCAGGGGTGCCAAAGTAAACAGTGATGAAATGGAAAATATGTTCATTATTACTCGCTGTCATTATCATACAAACGAATGTTTCATCAAAACAAAGTACCCACATTTTATTGAAAGGAAATGACTAAAAAAAATTATTTTCTATGTCGCTTTCACTTTGATGTAACTAGTCACTAATTTTACTGATTTGACAACATTGTGTACTTACTTTTGCACCCTCCTGCTGGCAAATTATTTTTATGAGTGGCAAGTCTCCACCTTGATTCCTGCTTTGTTTTCCTAATTTTTTTTTGTCTGTTATTTATGATTTATATTGCTGCTTGAGTGGAATTTGAGTTTGAAAAGTGAGTGTGTGTGTTATTAGGTTTGAAGATTACTCATTTTTTGTTTTCAGCTCGGCCCCCAATGAGGTTTGATGGGCCTCCCCAGCCCTCTGCTACTCCATCCCCGTCAATTGGTCAGTTTGTGAGAATGGGGATTTCAATTAGAACTTATAGAAATTTAGTATCCTAATGGAATTATCTTACTTAGCAAGATATGTCAATTTCCTTGGTTAAACTGGAGCTTTTGTAGAAACTTGAGCTTTTTCATATAGCGCAATATCAACTAAACATGCTCAAAGCGCTTTCTAAAGGGTCTCTGATCAACAACAACACGTAACATGTAGATGGAGAAATAACACCAGTTAGGCGATATTACATTTTTTTCCCCGACAAAGACAACGCAGTTAAGGACCAGGTGTTCATTTTACGGATGGGTACGTGAGAAAATGTCAGTAAAGAGCCTTTTCCAAGGACTCAACTATGCACAGAGCGAGGCTCGAACCCAGGACCTTCTGATCCACATGACCACTTAGCCACACAAATATTAAGGATAGCCAAGCCCAAATGTTATCACAGCAACTTCCATAGAAAGGTAGTCCCTAAATATGTTATAAAAGGACATTTTGAAAAATGAGAGGTGATAAGGTTATTTATGAACAAACACAAGGCCCAGGATAATGAATGACATGAAAATTACTCGGCACTGGCAAGCACATCCAAGTCCAAATTTTATGGTTTAAAACAAAAAATTGGATTGATTTTATTAAACATTTTTTACTTGAAAGGTTGCTTTTTCATGCCAATATCAATTCAGTACAGTGAGGCTCATCTAATCAGGAAATGTCTGATTTTACTGAAATTGTCCAAATTCCTCAGAATATAACCTCAAACAACGCAATTGAATAGGGACTGTTTAACTATAAGTTGTGCAGACTATGTTATGTGGAAAGATGTGACAATCAGACATTAAAATCTTTGTGACTACTTGGAACAAATTAATCAATAGTTTCCAAGGCATTATGATGCTTTATTGTCCTTTTCTCAGTCTTGAATCATTTTACATATGAACGTTCTGTAAAGAAATTGGTATGTATATCAAAGAGAGATTAATCACATATTCAAAAAAAAGATTTAACCTGTGATTTTGCTCTCATTGACTGAGTACCCCTGAATTGAGGATTCCCATTAGTTTCCATTCATTTCAGAATTCTATTCTATTGTATAAGATTATCAAAGAGTGTATTGGATTTGGGCTCAGAGATTTTAAAGTCAACGAAATACATTAGTACTATATAGGCCTGTACAGTAGCCCCCCCCCCCCCCCCCCCCCCAAACAAAAACAAAAAAAAGCACACAAAACAAACAATAACCTTGAGCTGTTACGTAGCACAGTATACACAAGATATGCTTTACAAGAGGTTGCAAGCCAACAGCAACAAACAACGAGGTCAAGCTGCAACGTCTGTAAGGCGCCATTAGAGAGTTATAGCCCTTAATGCCATGTACTCAGTTTACATATTGTATTGTGAGTAAAGAGCCTTTTCTGAAAAGTCAACTTTGCATTGTCTACAGTGGGGCTCGAAGTATACAAGATGGAAAAGCCACAAAAGTAGATAAGATGGTTTGAATCAGACCCGGGTACTGTTCATTGCTGATGGACAAGAGGTCTTGACAAAAGAGCAAAAACCAAAAATATGATTCACAGTGATTTGATTCCCTTCCATCTGAGCTATTGGATCCTTCAAATGTCTTAAAATAGATTCAAAGTAATACTAAGCTGCTAGAAGCTGTGGACTGTAACAAGTAATAAACAAAAATGAATATAACACCAAACACTGGAACATTTTGGGTTCAAAACATCCTAAAAAAGATTGTCGTCGATCTTGTTTTATAGTAATGTATTTATTTTTTCATTGTTTTTTTGTTGTGGACTGAATGAGGTTTTGAACCCAAATCGTTCCTTATTTGGTATTTTGTTCTGTTTTGAAACTTATATTCATTTTTTGTTTATTACATTTCAAAATAGATGCCCTAACTTTTCACAGCAGTGTTTTTATGTTACTATAACCTGACATGAACAAGAGGGTCAACCGATTTATTTTATGAAAAATTTGGGAATATTGTCAACCAGAAATGTTAGCTATCATATAAGAATAAGTCATCAACTGTCTGAGGAGAGAGACCTCAAGAGATGTTAAGTATGTCATTGACTGATGGCAGTGTTGTCAACTTTCATTTTGTATTTTACCACTTTCAATACTGAATTTAAAATGTAGGTACCTTCTTTATGTTAGTTGTGTAAACTGAAATTTGAAAGGAAAAAAGTGACTATCTCTGGATAAGTCCTTGTGTGTACCAATTGCACATGTGTCACCTCTATCATGTGATGTGTGCTTTATTCACTTTTTAATGTATATTTATTTTAAAATATCTACACATCAGCCAACTGTCCCAATAAAATCGGGATTGTTCCAATTTGGCAATCTTGTGAAACAAAAGAAAAGAAAGATTAAAAGAAGAAGAAAAAAGGGATAGACTGTTTACATGTAAGAAAATGACCTTGGCATGTTTTAGGGTTGTAATTTTTTGAAGAACAATTTAGAACAAGGGACAAACAAATCAAACAAATTGAGAGTACATCAAGATTATATTTAATTCAATGCTGGTGGTTTTCCTCAGACTTGCGGAAATCTGCGATTTTGGAGTCAAGCGGATGAATCTCCACTTTATAAAATATATAGTGAGAGACTTGATGTGTGGGGGAACAAATAGATGCAGTTTTTCACTCTCCAGAAGTTAGCTAGTTATCAATGATAGTTAATCATCTCAATTGATCTCAAAGTGGGTGGTTAGTGCAGTAAAAATGGGGCTTAAAGGCAATCGTTCAAAATTTTCCTCCTTTTTCACTTTTGTCACCATGAGCACTGATTATTATAATAAAAAATTACTGTCATTTTGGGCCATGACTTTAGTGCGCTTGAGGTTGTCCTGGATTAACTCTGAAAAATTGGACAGGTTGTATTTATATATAGGATTCCTTATATATATATATTTTATATATATATATATATATATATATATATATATATATATATATACACTTGAAAGTTGTTTTTTAATATTTCTGGTTGATAGGCAGTTTATTCATCATTTGCTCTATATTTTTAAGCTACTCAGCTTAATCTAGCATTGCTATCGATTCTTCCATTTCTCCGACCAGGTTTCCCCCCAGGAGGTCCTCCCCCTCCCACAGCTGGAGTACCTCCACCAGGTATCAGACCTCCAATCCCAACACCAGGTACAGGACATTTCATCATACAAATTTATTTCATGTATTCAGGAAAATGCATCTTTATTCATTTTTTCTCATTCTACAATAGTCAGATCTGCAACAGATCTATAAGGTGATATTGAAAGAGGAATTAGATTACTAACCTTGATGAAGACATTGAGGAATATGACTGAAAATAAAAAACACTTCTCCAGCTCTAAAGAGTTAAAAGTAGTCATAATAAATGGAAATTAATAATGTTTTGACGTTAAAAGTTCTTATGAAATCTTATAAGGGTGAAATGACGTTAAAAGTTCTTATGAAATCTGATAAGGGTGAAATGACGTTAAAAGTTCTTATGAAATCTGATGAGGGTGAAATGACGTTAAAAGTTCTTATGAAATCTGATGAGGGTGAAATGACGTTAAAAGTTCTTATGAAATCTGATAAGGGTGAAATGACGTTAAAAGTTCTTATGAAATCTGATAAGGGTGAATATTTGTTCATGAGACAATGGCAATGTAATCAAATGTCCTTGACAGATTGGATTGGCTTTAACATCCAAAAAGCACATTAGAATGATATATTTCCCTGTCTCCCATAGTGGGCAGGGAGCTCACTTACTGTGTTTCCTAGCCCCCTTTAGTGGTTTTCCGAGTTGCTTTCTGTCTTTGTCTTGGAATGATATTACTTGGTTTTGTCCTGGCCATTGCCAGAGTCCTTTGTGGAGAGGGGACATTTTAATGTATAGTGTCAGTTTTGTGAGGTGATATTTTTTTCCCATGTAATCATCTATTATATTTTTTGTTTTGAATATATATCATGAATCGTAAACAATTGAGCGTGTTCCTTTTAGTGGGAACCTGTGCTTGTGAGATGAGGCTTTTAGATGATCTCAAACTGAGTACACTGATGGCGTGCTCTTGGAATTTTCATCTGTTCCCCATTTGAACCATTACTTTTTCTTGTGTGCTTTCAATTGAAAATCTATAACTTTTTTGACTATCCTTTTTTTTTTTTTTTTCTTCTTCCATTTTACTGGTCCTGAAATGATGTAAATATGTTTCAAGCACCGTAAAACCCTTTTAAAACAAAGTAAACGTTTCTCTTTATCATTGATTGAATAACCCTTATTTCACTCAGGCATGCCTCCCGCCGGAATGCCACCAGTGTCGAGTGCCCCACCTCCTGGACATATCCCTCCACCCGGGACTGCACCCTTCTTCCCCCCACCCACCATCCCTGGAGCTCCTGTGCCGGTGAGTTTGTTTATTTCACATTCTTCTAAATTTTTTGTTACATTAGGTTTATTTTTTAATATTTTTTTTGTAGGGGTGGGTTGGGGAGGTTGTGTTGGGGGTTTCTTTCTTTTTTTTTTTTTTTCTTTTTTGGGAGCCTGTGGCAAATCAGGAACTGAAGGCCTCAGTACTAAAAGTACTTGTGTCACATTTTTCATATTTTTATCTAATCAGTGATAAATATCATAAACTTTGAAGCATAATCACCTCCGTTCACTCACCAATTTTGTTCATGATCAACATAATCAATGTCCCCTATCTCAAAACTAGTTTTATTTTTTTTGTATAATCTATATAGCATATAGCTCATCCTAAATTTAACCTCCATTTTTTTCTAAACTAACTTACTGTGACTTAAGTACTTTTAGCACTAAGTTCTTCAATTGGAAAGAAAGGAAATATCTGGTTTCGTTTCCCTTCAAAGTATTTTACTACACCTATAGGTCTGTCATAGGAACTTGTCTGAATATCAATGCAAAGGTGTGATACAATCAATTATGTTTTAGACCTGCCACCAGAAATGATATTGCAGATTTCAACCATTAATTAGTCCTGAATCTGAATTATTGCTTTTTAAAAAAAAAAAATTTTTTTAAAGTGATGGGTGGGGGGTTTACATAGATTATAGCAACAATGTAAATCAAATTCAAATCACAGTTTATGCCTCCATAAAGAAATGTATACTCAAGTTGGGTAAGTTTTAAGGTTTAAGGCATTTTCATTCCTGTGTTGTAGAAGTATGTGTCAGTTTTTGACCCATTAGACTACCAGTTTGACGTATTTTGAGAAAGATTTGTTGCTCTTGGATGTACTGCCTCAATAGTGTCTGCTGCCATTATGAATAGTGTTTGGAAAATATGGACAGAGATATAAGTCACACAATGGCTGGCAAGTCCGATTCCTCTACAAAGCATTTTCTAACAAACTATTTTTTAACTCTTGACTCCAGGGTGGCCCACCTGCTGCAGATCCCTATGGCAGACCCCCTCCTCCATCAACATACCCGCCTGAAAGCCCTTTCAATAGATCAGCTGACAGGTAAGAGCTTTGATTTTGTTTTGTGAATTGATCAGTTCTACTAGAATTAACAGCCTAAGAACATTTGTTATCGTAACAAAACATTTCTGTTTACTTTGGTTGTTTTAGGGCCAAAAGATAAAGTTGAATTATTTCAGTTGTCATAGGTAAATAGCGGCCAACTGTCCTGATCAAATCGGGACTGTCCTGACATTCTGAGAAAAAATTTGGACTGTTTTATGTGAATGGAAATGACCCTTGCATGTCCCAAGATTATGCTTTTTTAAAACATTGAACAGAAAAACCTATTGATCTAAATTATGTTATATAATAATGGTCCAAACAATACTACTGTGTGTTGGGTCATAACAGTATTGTGCCTAAGGGCGTTCTGTTTTAGCTCTTTGAAAAGTTGGCTGCTATGTAGATAAATGTCGAAATAATTTGAGCATTGATAGTAATAATCAGCAATAATCAGTCAATCACACTATTCCACATTTTAATGGTGCATATACTGGTCTATAGCCGAAGCTAGTAAGCTTTGTTGACCAGTTATTAAACAAGGCTTGAAAAAGTGATTAAATATGGCATCACTTCATCGTGATCATTTTTACCAGCTATTTGGAAATTTCATTACTTTAGTTGATGAATTTATTTGAATTTGAAAACTTATTTTATGACTTTGTGCTTAGTTAAATATGGATCCTTGTTGCCCACCATCCATCATATCACAATGTGTTGTCATCAATTTTCTAGGCGTAGCCCAGACTTTAGGAAGTCTCCTCCTAAAAGGTTGGAAACATTTTATTGTCAAGATGTTATTTTGTTGAAAATGGTTGTGGTTTGCTTTTTTTGTTTCAGTTGGTTGATGAGAGATATTATTAAGAATCTTCCCCTTTCTATTTGAGGAATGAATACATTTAAATGCTTTATTTGAGGCTTATTTGCATTCTATTTTCCTTGTTTCTTGTTTGCACTTATGTTGCCTTTTATTTTCATAATAATCTACTAAAGAATTGCTCATCATTATTTGAAATTGATTGCATGTCATGTTTGATAAAGCAATTCTCAGGAAGATACTGACTTCATACTGAGATGGATCAAATGTTCTTCAATTTCAAAGAGAATTTATACTTTTGAGCAACAGATGTTGTATTGAGAGACAGAGATAGCTTGAGTATTTCCCTGGAGGACTAATTATTCATAAATACTGTTTATTTTGTTCTGGTTGCCATATTATCCCTAATAAATGCTCCTTTTGCTTGGAAAATTCAGCCAAAAGTGTTGTGCACTGCGCTGGGTCAATGGTTCTCTACCTTTTACTTGACAGACTGGTTAAAATTTAAACAAAATCTCTCGGACTGGAAGCAAAAACAATGAATAATTTTAGATTACAATAACTACTTTATAAAAGTAAATATATATAATTAACAATATGAACTTTTTGAAAGTCAAGTCAACACCTTTTGTCTCTATACTTTATCCTCAATAGGGATAGGTATGGAAATTTGAAATTATAGAATCTTTTTCGAGAACTTATCTCATTTTAATTTGGTTTGATAATTATCAATAAAATGTGAATAACATATAAAGGAACCTTTGAATGATGTACAAAGGGGTTTTAATCAGACATATGAAAGAATAAAACTCTTTTCACATCCAAGACGAATTGACTCGTGTCAGAATGATTTTTCACTAGAGTTACAAAATGTCTTGACGGCTCACTTCACTAGTAATGACTGACAATAATACAATCACCTCCTGGACCACAAGTCATTCTCCTCCCCGCATTAGAGCAAAAGAAGTACTGAAATGCCACGCTGTGCCATGTAGACTTTCTCTCTCTCTCTCTCTATGTTTTGTATTGATAGGACGATTCTATTTTACTATTAGGAGAATATTTGTTGTAACTTGAACAATAAGAGTATCAAAACTTTATTCTTGCTGTGTCATAACCGTAATCAACTGTTAACGGGGATAATATTAATTGTTGTCTGCATGAAGTACCTCGCAACTCAAGATAAATTAAAGAAGACAGGAGTTTTTCAGTTGAAGTAATTGTCTTATTATGATTTGTACCAAAAACTTAACTCTCTCAAGGTCATATGCATTGAAAATCGAACAAATTTGTTCGATCTTCCATGCATATGACCTTGAAAGAGTTAGGAGTTCTAAGTCAAGAGAGGAAGGGGGGGGGGGGGAAGGGGGGGGAATGCGCATATTAGGATTGGTAGACATAACAGGGATAATATGGTCATTCAAAGATTCAGGTTGTATGTAAATATAGTGGGCAGAAGCCTTTGCTTTATATTTCCTTCCTGACCAAGATGCTCTATGGATGCTTTATTGTTAAGATACTATCTGCTTCTGCTCTTTTCCTTCTCTTCATATATTTTTCCCCTTTCTTTATAAGTTACTTGTTTCAAGTTGTATGATTTGTACATTGTTATATTACTGTTGCATATGAGGCTACGACAAAAAGTCAATTCGGAACATTTTGACATACACATGGGTGCAAGCGTGCCGGCCGATTGGATTACCGAAAAAAATGTCGCCAGCTTTTTGCGATTTGGATTTGATTGATTTTTTTTTTTTTTTGACAAGAAACTTAACAAATTACTCCATTACAACCTTGGATTAAACATACAACAATTGTGGACTACTATTATGAAGACTAGATGCTGAGAACAAGACTTCAAATGACGAGGTGAAGTCCGTGAATATTGCAGGCTTTTTCAGATTATATGTCTGGTCATAAGTAGACTTGCAGGCTTTTTGAGGTCCAGTTGCTTGCACCCATGCATAAAAAGACACCAAAATTAAGTAATGCAACGAAATTATAGAAATTATTCAGCTGTCATGAAATTTTCTGGATTGGGATAACAAATAAAGGAAAGAAAAAAGTGACAGACTAGTACCAAAATGGTAGTAGGAATATCTACTCAAAGTGGAGAAATGTTTGACGAAATTTACTTTTAATCCACTCTTTAGACACTTTGAAGCTATTCTTTTGGTACCATACTTTGTGCGTTTTTTTTCCTCATAAGGTTATTTTTCTTTATTCAATCCTGAAACTAGTCATGATTAACTCCTTCCATAGGTTTTCAAAGTAATTGATACTTACTGACTTGAAACGTCATGAGAGTAACCTTATATTTCAGTCTCATATAGTCAATTTACAAAGAATTTCATGGATTCTAAGAATAAAATAAAAGGGTTGATAGAGGCATAAAGAAGTTGATGTGAATCAAAGCACAAAACAACTTTGATTATTGCCAAATATTTTTTTCCGGATAACTTAATGTTACTGTATTACAATCTCATTGATGATGCCAGAGATCTTGGTGAACATTTCATAGATATTTAAATGACTTTATGTCAAATATGTAATTCTTGGCAGATACAAGGGATCGACAACCATATATATTTTGATGTCATTAATTATTTTTCAAAGTCTCACAATCAAAATGAAATGATGACAAGTCATTATGAGATGTGAAAAGGAAAAGTCCATGATCTCATTCTAACCAGTCACTTTCTAATAGAAACGATTGTTGGAATCTAGAGATACACTATGTTACAATTTTTAAACAAACTCATAACCATTAATGTCCCTATTTTTTCTCTCATTACGAAATATTGTTACATATTGTCAATGTTTTATTTAATTGGTGGAATAGCCACTGCTTTTTGTCTTTATGTGAGCGACTTCCCTTTAGTTAGTTGTGTTTTGGAGAAATAAAGATGTCGATGTGATCATTGCCTCTACTGATCTTCATTGTTTAAAAGTTATATTATCACTATTCTTCAAAATATGGGCCCTACTTTGAGAATGTTTTTTTCTTTTTTTTCTTTGATGACTACTATGTTACTAGTGTGCACCTGTGTGAGTGTGTCTATGTCAATATTGTATTGTTATAAATGTGTAACCAAATGACAAATTGCCACTTTTTGAGGACAATAAAGATATATTATTATTTTCTTTTCTCTCCCCTAGACACGACCCTCCATCTCCCCAACTGAGCGACCAGGAATTTGAGGAGATTTTCCAGAGAAACAAAACTGTCTCCAGCAGTGCAATCAACCGAGCTGTTCAGGACGCCAGTTCAGGCACGATATTTTAACTTCTTTGCTTATAGATAATATATGGTTTCTTTCGTTCATCAAATATTTTTTGTAATATGCGACAAAGGTTGTTGTCGTTCATTCACATAGACAGAAAGTTGAACAAATTGTTAGTATATACATTTATTTGAACACCAAAGTATTGGAACTCTCATATTTGTGATTCTTTAATTGTTTTACTTTAGCCAGCGTTTTGATTTCAACTCTTAAGACTAAATTAGAATCACTTTACTTTTTTTATAACTCTTTATGAGCGTTTCAATGAAATCAATTTCTTATTTTCAGAGTAGTATTTTATCATCTATTTATTTATTACTCATTTATTTATTTATTTATTTTTGTGAGTGTATATTGCTATCTTTTTCAATACTTGATACTAGGTGACTTTGCAAGTGCTATAGAAACCCTGGTGACAGCCATATCCCTGATCAAACAGTCCAAGATTGCCACCGATGACAGGTGCAAAATCCTCATTAGCTCACTGCAAGACACACTTCATGGCATAGAGGAAAAATCATATGGATCTAGGTATGTTCTTATTTTCTATCTGTTTATGTATTGTATTGACACTGTATCACAAATCATTATTAACCTTGCTTTTATTTCTACCTTATTTCTCTTTTTGTCTGTCTCTTTAGTAAAATCCTATTTTAAATACCAGTGAATAATCACATTGCAATTGATATACAGATTTTTCTAGATCTTGGGTATTCACATAAATGAGAAATAAGAGATTTATTTTATTTTTCAATTTATGCGAACTTGTAGAGCGAAAAAAAGACAAAAATAGAGACCTACACAATTTTTGTAAGTCAAGTCCTGACTTTTACACTAGCAAACATGGC
The DNA here is from genome assembly GCF_034508935.2 of Berghia stephanieae. Classification (NCBI taxonomy): domain Eukaryota; kingdom Metazoa; phylum Mollusca; class Gastropoda; order Nudibranchia; family Aeolidiidae; genus Berghia; species Berghia stephanieae. The sequence goes on along the minus strand of NC_088367.1, from coordinate 6,998,375 downwards.
GTCTTGATGTGACTGGTTGCTGTGGTTTCTTTTTATCTTGCCCATTTATAAAAGCAAGAAAATACTGGTATATGTAAGATTGGCTTGTAGTTTATTTATCTGATTATGAAGTCCTTGAATTAGAGATTCAGAATTAAAAAAAAAAAGTCTTGGCCATTGTTATCATAATTCTCTTCTCTTCTTTTCTCTTCTTTCTTCCAGGAGTACTCGTCGTTCGAGATCCCGAGATAGAGAGCGTGAACGAGAACGATTTGAAAAGAGACCTCGTCACAGGTCTCGAAGCAGGGAAAGGGAGAGAGATGTCAGGGACTACCGTGACCGCTCCCGGGAAAGAGAGAGAGAAAGGGAACGCCATTACGATGATAGGAGAGAAAAGGACCGTGAACGAGAACGTAGTGAACGAAGTGATAGAGACAGAGAAAGAGAACGTAGCGAGAGAGAGCGCACCGACAGAGAACGTATGGATCGTGAGAGGGAACGTGCTGACCGAGAAAGAGCCGACAGAGAAAGGATTGACAGAGAACGGGTCGACAGAGAAAGAGTTAGTGAACGAGAACGGGAAAGAGACAGGGAGCGT
>NC_088367.1:6960298-6992798 GCF_034508935.2 Berghia stephanieae | reverse complement strand
ATTTAGGTGAACAACAACCCAACATGTATTCTTCCGCGTAATCATTACCCAACCTGCGAACGATCGGCTTAGAGCATGGCAGCAGCCTCTTATGGTTTCCTCACACTACTAGGCCCTATGTTATGACGACCGACCATTGTCTACTGAATCAAGAAAATCGGCCGATAAATAAAAAAGTTGCTAAAAAAAAATCGAAAATAAACAAAAGCAATTTTTAAAATCGAATTTATTCGTAAAACAGTTGGTTTTCAACCGATTTTTCTGAAACAAGGACCAATGTTCTTCTTTTTTCAAGCCGATTTCAACAATGTGACTTTCAAATTCCTCAGAATTATATTTTTTACTTTTAGATTTTAGCTTTTAGGCCTACTCAAAAAGGTGTTATATTCCTTGCCACTTGCACAACAATAGCGTAATACATCGACGGCGAGAAGCGTCTTTGTTTCGACCAGCCGGTTCGGTTAGATAGCCTGTGATTGGTCGAAGACTTAAAGACGCTTGATTCACTCAGTCGACTCACTCATCATTGTCGACAAGACAAGAGTGCTAGAAACACACATCCCTCCCCTCATCTTAGTAGTGTGTGTGTGTGTGAGCGTGAGTGTGTTTTTTTTTTGTTTTTTTTTGGTGTGTTTTTGACTTGGTCATGAATGCGATTGTTAGCTAAGCTAAGAAAGACGGTCGACGTCCTTGGGCTACTTTAATTAATTTTCGTGACTTGTTATTCAATTATTTGGAGATGGCAGATTAAGGTCGTTTACTCATTGTAATTTGTACTAAGTTTGTTTTGTCTGTCTCTAGATTAACTAGCTTTATTTCATTCATGTGCAATTCAATAAGTAGGCCACACGTCTTTGGACGCTACTTTCTCTCTCATAGTAATATTCAAATGTCTTTTTCTCTCTATTGATTTCTCTTCTCTTTGTCTCTTTTCTCCCCCTCTCTCTCTCTCTCTCTCTCTCTCTCTCTCTCTCTCTCTCTCTCTCTCTCTCTCTCTCTCTCTCTCTCTATCTGTCTCTCTCTTTTTTTAAATATTTTTTTTGCATGTTGTAGGAGGCCTAGACTTTACAAGAATACGTCCAAGTATTAATAGCCAGAGTCAATATATTTCTTTCTCTCAGTCTCAGCCACTCTCTTTTTCACTCACATCTCTCTCTCTCTCTCTCTTTTTTTTTTTTCCTTTTTTTTCCCCACGGATGGTGTAGGCTTAGATACTGGATGGCTTGTTATAGTAATATATACTACGAGTCAATAATTTCCCCCTCTTTTCTGATTCTCTCTCTCTCTCTCTCTCTCTCTCTCTCTCTCTCTCTATATAATATATATATATATATATATATATATATATATATATATATATATATATATATATATATATAGGTAGTGGTAACTGGTCTAGAATTGATGAATATGCTTGAAAATTACTACCTTAAAATTTTCCCTAGAGCCTGGAAAAAACCAGGAAAAAACCGGGAAAAAGCAGGGAAAAATATTTTCCTGAATCACTTCTAGGCCTGCTTTATGAAAAGTTCTATCCACAGATTGAGCACCGTAACCAAACAAGTGCATGTTTTATAGTGACTTTGTTCATGTTGCCGTTTTTCCAATAATGGTCGATTTTGGGTACTTGGCGGGTTTGGGTTGAATTTTTAGTTCTTTAATTATTTATTTATTGTATGTTATATTATTGTATTCACAGCGCATTTGAGTAGATTATGTCGGTCAATGTTACTTTACTGCTTTTTGATTACTTCTCTCTCTCTCTCTCTCTCTCTCTCTCTCTCTCTCTCTCTCTCTCTCTCTCTCTCTCTCTCTCTCTCTCTCTCTCTCTCTCTCTCTCTCTCTCTCTCTCTCTCTCTCTCTCCTTTCATTTGTTTTCTTTTGTCTTTTTTACTTACTATGTGTGCGTGTGGGTGCCAGTGTGTGTGTTTGTATGTATAAGCAACGCTTAGGACTAGAGTTTCAGATCATGTCTTAACTCACTCAATCCTAGAGATTTTTGCTACTTTTCAAAATTGGGAAAATTATATTAAAAATGAGCACGTACATAGCATAGATAGTTTTATTCAACTATCATTTACATGCAAAAACTAAAAACATAAGCTTTGATACCACGCCTATAATTGTCTCAGAAAAATGTAATAAATAAGCAGGGGTAAAAGTAATCCCGGGTAAACTACGGATATAGTCGGTGTTAGGGTTGAGTGAGTTAACCACTAATTGATGCCAAATAGAGTTTATTGGATAATTGGATGACTTTGAAAAAAAATAATTGTTTGGCTGATTGTCACAATAGGTATCTATCATTGGATTGGTATTTCAGTACAATGTTCTATAACGTCAGCCTTGATTTTGTCAGAGTACCAAATAGTTCCCTGGTAGTGGTTAGCCCTTCTGTCCTCCATTGGTATGTCTTGACAACCATTTATATCCATTGTTCACATAGACGGTTTTTATCAGGGATATTATTAATATGGCTCTTAGTAACTAAATGTAACATTTTGGAAATACAGAGGATATTTGTTTTTATTGTTATTGTTGTTGTTATTATTATTATTATTATTATTATTATTATTATTATTATTATTATTATTATTATTATTATTATTATTATTATTATTATTATTATTGTTATGATTATTATTATTATTATTATTATTATTATTATTATTATTATTATTATTATTATTATTATTATTATTATTATTATTATTATTATTATTATTATTATTATTATTATTATTATTATTATTATTATTATTATTATTATTATTATTATTATTATTATTATTATTATCAGTGTTATTATTAGATTCAAAGTTTTGTCTTGTTGCAAAGTCTAGTAATCAGTGATCAGATTGGTGGCAATGATTGCAAAACCTGGGCTTTGTGTCCTAAGGTACCCCAGTTGACATTGGTATGAATGTGCTTCTGGCCAAGGAATCTATGGCCGTTGTAAGATTGGTACAGAAATGGTACAAAAACAAGTTACTTGTATAGAATAAAAATTATATCCTATATGATGAGCTAGTGGAATAAGAGAGGGATACTTTGAAGATGAAAGTAAAATATGCATATTTATTTATACCCTTCTTCAACTGCTGATTTTTTACATGATGTAGATTTGGCTCATTAGGTTTCCAAGAAAAATTATTGTTCATGTCGTTGACATAGAGAAATTCTGTTTTATTTGAGAAATGAATCAGTTTGGGATATGAGTGCCATTTGTCAATTCAGGTCTGTGCAATTATGTCAATGCTGTGTCTTCAAATTCACAAGGAACAGTGATGGTATTCTACAGGTTACACATACCTGCCAACCCTTCCGCTTTTGGCGGAATCATTCCTATTTTCACTCTTACTTTCGGCTATTCCGCCATTGTCTCTAAAATTCAGATTTTCAAAAATGATGCTAATGGTAAGAAGAGAAAAAAAATGGAAGGGGGGGACTAAGTAGCAAAATTACTTGCATTCCTCCCCCTCCCCTTCCCCATTCCATTACCTAACACATCTAATATGAAGTTTTGCCAGCTGTGCCAGAATACTGTCTTTATGTGTTTGGTTGCAAAGCTGTGGACATGTTGATAGGGATATTTATCCATTGATGACATATTCCTATTTGACAGAAACGGGTGCTTAAATGACCTACATAGTGTCGAAAGCGCCGTTAAACACCTAAAAACAAACAAGATATTCCTATTTTGTTGTCTCAAATTCCTGTTTTCTGACGTTCTGATTCCACTTTTGGAATGTAAAGGGTTGGCAGGTCTGGTTACATAGCGGCCAACTGTCTTGATAAAATCAGCACTGTTCCGGTTTGGCAATTTGAGAAAAATTTAAAGAAGACAAATATTGGACTGTTTTGTTTGTATGTATGGAAATGACCCTTGCACGTCCCAGGATTATGCTTTTTTGACTAGCAAATGAAAAAAATGAACAGAAAAATCTCTAAACCTATATAATATAATAGACCAAACATTCAGCTGTTTTTGGGTTATGACAGTATTGTGTGTAAGGGTGTCCTGATTTAGCTCTTTGAAAAGTTGGCCGCTATGAGGTTAGATTGAATTGGGTTTTTGGGGTTTTGTTTGTTTATGTTTTTTTAATGCCTGACGAAAATTATAAACCATGGAAAGTCAATTATGAATTATCCCTATTAGTTTTTTTTTTTGTCATTGTCAAGTTACACCCTTAATGTCTCTTCATAATTTCAATCTATTTGTTAAAAAATAAATTTATTGAAAACCAATTGATGAAGCAATAACATTTCAAGAATTCTATTTGGAACATTATACACAAGTTGTAAGTTTCATATCGTAGTGGGCATGTGTTGGATCGTTTTGCTAGGAGCAAGTAAATATGACTTATATGATTTTGATATCAATGCATGCACTATTCAAATTCTAAAAGCAATCAACAACATGCAATAAGGATTAAATTATTGTGATCTTGTTCGGTGCAAATCGAGGGCTTATACAGTCTTGATATTAAATATTTGTAACTGCTTTGCTGATAAGCCTATTGCAAAATTGGGATTGATATAAGCTCAGGTGTGCAAAATGCTACAAAAAATTTGTAGGAAAATTAAACTTTGACTCGAACTACAGAAGTATGTTATCATCTTTAATTCAATAAAAGTGATGAAAAGGTCAATTTGGTGCCATAGCAAATATTTGCAAGATTTTGAAGGGTTTTTCAATCCTGCTAAGATCAAAATAATCATAAAGTTAGATGTCGCTTCCAATTTTTTCTCTCTCACAGGATCTACTTTTCTAAATTTCATGTTTGCAATGTGTTAATCTTAAATATTCTTTTGTATGACGCCTTGAAAGATTGTAAAATCAAATAGCAGATGATATGGGAATTTTGCACTACCCAAAAAGATATTTTAGAATATTCACCATGAATTTTAGAGAAATAAGTATTGGCACCCCAATTTTGTTGTTTTCTTTCTTTATAATCTTAGTCTAACTAGTAGTTCAGGTCAGAGGACAAGGACTATGTAATTTTATGGATGTAGAGAGCTCTTCTATGAACTCATATGATTTCTATAAATTGTTCAACCAACTCTTTTTTAAAAACAAATCCCAGAATATGAATTGAAAATAATGGGATTAGTGAAAAGCAACATACATTAGGTAGATCAATGTTATATTTGAAAGTTTTAATGATTTAGTAAAAAAAATATAATGAAACTTATGTTACTTAAAGATTCCAATTCTTTAGAAAAAAATTGTTAATGAAACTGTCATTGGGCTGTATTTTAAAAATACCCAGTAATGCAGTGTCTTCTCAATTCTTCTCCACTGATCTGTCAATGGCGTCAGTCACAAACTGTCTAAGATCTAAAATAGTATCACGATTATGGTTTATATAATTGACAATAAAGATGCCCCAAAGCATCTTATTACATGTTTGTTTGTTGCTTGACAGCTGGCATATAGATACACACAGACCTGACTACTACTACTACGAATAATGGGTAGAATGACGACATTTTGGCTCCATTTGCACAACTCTATGAGCATCTCTAAGTCATGAAAACTTATTGAAAGTGCATCATTTGAAGACTTTTGAAGTGATATTTCATCATTTTTTAGAGTCAATGTTGATGTGAAAAGTTAACTGGAATGACTTCTAATTTTATTTCCTTTTTAACATTTTCAAGTAGGCAGGTCTGTACACATTTTTTGTTGTTGACATTGCAAACTTTGTCATTTAAAACAAAATTGTTCTTGAAACTTGTCTTATTGGAATACACAGTGGGTATGTGGGTTTCTCCGTTGATTTTTCAATGTTAATCTGTTTGTCATATTGTAGCTTTATCAGCATATACAATTCTTTCTCTTGCAGCATCTTCGGGTGATCTATACCTTAGCTACTCCACTTTTTACTATACTATATGGTTCTTTGAATTTTATTTTTGCAAAAGACATTTTATATAAGAATGCAATGAGTTCTAAGTTGGCTGTGCTCCAAAAGTAACATTCCATACAGCGTTTCCAACTAGCATGTGTGACCTTTGTCCCAACAAACCAACAATATGCAAAATAACTTTGAATTGACTCCTTCCTGCACATTAGCTTATATAGGACTAGAAATTATATTGATTGATCTGCTCAGATTTGATTATTGTGAGCAAGTCTTGAGAATTTGAGGTTAAAAAGAGGTATCTTTATTATTCATGATCCATTTTGAAATTGTGTTGTAAAATAAAGGGAGTAAAAATTACTCGTATAAAAAATACAACACAAAGTAAACGACATTTCAGCCTTTAGCCTTCTTGAGGTAAACGTGGATAAGAAAATGAAATATGTTACATTTCTTTGAAATTGCATCTTGACATTTGAAATGACTAGAAAGCGTTCTGATTCGTTGAGGGAAATATTTATCAAATCATTTTAAAAAAACAAAAAACTTTTATGCCTCATGATGTGAATATTTATCAGTATCATTCATTATGTTTGCGTTACGAAATTTTGTTTTATATTTGTATCATCTTAACTCTATTAACCTCATCTTGAGCAATTTGCCTATTTTTTTATTTCTCCTCGATAGTCACAGTCACTCTCCAAACAAAAGATTAATAAATGTCTGTACATCACTATTGCATCAGTTTATATTGTTTAATGATGGCAACAATATATAATACACTAAGGTCACTGACCAAAAAAAATAATAAAGTCCCATGGTTAGTATTTTTACTAAGGGGATTTTAAGGTATCCATGTTAATGACCACACCTAATTTTGAGTATTTGCTTAACAAATTTGACGATCATGGATTCAACATGCTAATGAACTTATTGGAGTCAGCAGCACTTGATTTGAGACCCTCCTGTCTACAGAGTGATCTGATGGAAAGTACTTTGTCATAGACCAACTGTTGTCTATAGAGTAGCAAGCAATTGTTAATGTCCATTCCATGCCATTCTGGCTCCATGGGAGGGAGGCATGTACTATTTATATGTACAAGCATGACAGGCTCAGTTCTTGCTTCTTTTTTACTTTGTGGGTTATTTTTTGCTAAACATGATTTTGTGATTTGTAGAACTATTTTACTTTTTAACATTAAGAGTTTCAGAAATATTATCAGAAGATTATTAAACATTTGCTGTGAATGACTGCAATCCATATTCCATGACACGGCTGAGAGCATTTTAGGTCTTTCAGGATTATTGACACAAGAGTATGTTGTCATCATCCCATTGAAGAAAAGAACTAGGTAGAAAAAAGACCTTATGTGAAGATGATCTCAACGTTTAAGATGGTCTTTGTAGATAATTCAATCATTTAGAAGCTGGAAATTCAGCTAATTTGGTGACAAGGTTATAATAGATTCTGAATTCCTGTCAGACGTCATTTTTATGGGTAAAATGGGAACTGTGTACAAACCAACTTTTTTGGGCATTGAATTTCGATTCTCTAAAGGACAGGTTAGGAGAAAATAACTGAAAATGGATCTGATAGAAGACTTATTTGTAGATCTGGTTCTGAATTATTTACACTGCGTTTATTATAAAGCATTTCATTGTTTTGATTTTTATATTTGCTTGAAATTATTGGAATGAGAACCCATTTTGTAAATAAAAGACAAACACTTCATAATAAGCTGATTATATTGAAAGTGCCGGTTAACTCTTTAAGAAACGAGCAATGTTGTCGATTTGGTAAATTTAGAACATATTTTAATGTTTTATACATCAGTATTAGTATTATTATGTTTTAAACATTAGTTATAGAATAACTATCTAATTTATCCTCCTTCATTTGATCATGATATATAATGACATCTTTGCCAGCTCTGTTTGGAATTCATGAAATATTTGTAGGAATGATATTCCTTCATATATCAGGAATATATGCACAATGTGAGTAAGATTAGGTGCAAGGGTTTGAACCAGGGACCAGGCATCTTAACTATATGCCTCAATTGAAAGGCATGTTTAACACATTTCCACCTGTCCACCCTGCAGTGATTGGGTAACCCAGTCTTGTCGATCTAGCAGATAAAATCTTTCGATATTCTTTTCAAAGGGAAACAACCCTTTGTTACTGTTTGCTACAAAAGCTAAGATAAGCTTGGGTTCCATTGGCTTTATGGCTGTATAGGGAATCTATTGGAAATATGAGGCTTGGAGATAAAATCTTTCGATATTCTTTTCGAAGAGAATCAACCCTTTGTTACTGTTTGCTACAAAAGCTAAGATAAGCTTGGGTTCCATTGGCTTTATGGCTGTATAGGGAATCTATTGGAAATATGAGGCTTGGAGATAAAATCTTTCGATATTCTTTTCAAAGAGAAACAACCCTTTGTTACTGTTTGCTACAAAAGCTAAGATAAGCTTGGGTTCCATTGGCTTTATGGCTGTATAGGGAATCTATTGGAAATATGAGGCTTGGACAAAAGATTTTGTTTGCAGCATTTGACCAGAATGGATACATTAATAATGTAGAACTCTGAATCAATCATATTTTGTCATTTCACCCCTCCCCCTCCCCCTTTCTAATTTACCTCTTTGTAATCTATCTGGAAATAATTTTCCCTTGCTTCAAATAAGAATGCAACAACCTTTTAACACAGCCTCATTTTTATTCCATACGGCAATTTGTGTATTTTTCTAAGCATATTTATTTATATGTTGTAAATGTTTTCTTCTTAAGATTGTGCAATTGATCTGCTCTTCTGTTTCTTTCCTCTCTGATTACCAGGACCGACCTGAATCGGTAGCTACAAAATGTCTACATTGACATCCAAATCAGCCTCATATGAGCTCTTTTGATTCTATTCTATTTTATTGTTATTAATGGCTGGTTTGCTGAAAGTTGGCGACGTCGACGTTGCAGACAGAATTTTAACTTTTTGTTTTGAACGCCTTTGAGAATCAGGCAATTGTAACAGATTTTTGTGATTTTTCTGGATTCATGTTGGTGAAGCCAGAGCAAACTTAAGATATAATGACTTGAGCTTTTATATAGCACTGTATTCACTAAATGTGCTCAAAGCGCTTTACATGGGGTCCCTGGCCAACAGCAACACTTAACATGTAGGACTTGACGTAACGCCTGTTAGGTGATGATATTACAATTTTTTTCAGAGACAGGTACTCGTTTTACACCTGAGTACGGTGAAAGACTGTGAGTAAAGAGCCTTTTCCCCAAGGACTCAACTTTGCGAGGCTTGAAGCCAAGACCTTCCGATTCCGAAAGCGAGTGTTATATCACAAGACCACATAGCCACACAATGACATTAAAAGTCAGTCTTGTTTTATTTTGGACATCATTATTTTTTTAACATTTAAGCAATGATTTATGGATTTGAATTGTATTCCAAGAAATTATAATTATATAGATCTATATAAGATATGAAAATGAAACTTTTATTTTTCTCCACCAGTCATTACTATATTTTTATTCATTGGTTTTGAAAAATACTATCACAATGGTGGGAGTCCTGGTATTCAGAGAGTTAATGGAATTTGATTTACAATTGGTGGACGTTTTTTAACAAAGTTGTCTGTGTAATGGTTTATGAAGTATTAGTATCGTGTGAATTTGATTGGTAACCCAAAGGGAGGCAATCAATCTACATGCTTGAAGTTAAGAATTACACTAGAAAGCAGCCTGATCAATAGAAAACTGAGTGTGAGCAGTTTTCAGGCTCGTCTTCGAGTAATGAGTGAACAGCTTTCTTATAAAGAACAATTGCTGGAATGGGAAAACGTTTTGAGTTAAATGAAAGGACCCACGATACAATGAGCCACTCAGAAGAGCTATTTGAATTTGATGTTAAAATCGTGATCTCATATTTATATACTGAAGTTGTAAGCATAATTAAATGAAAAATGTGATATTTTCCCAATTTCATGGCATGATGACTTTATTTGATTAATCACATTGTTTATCTTGTCAATTTTTGTAAAATTTTGAAAAAAAAAAAAACAAACCCCACAACAATTAATGTTTGGTTTTACTTTTACCAATTCACTCCTTTAGTTTTGTAGTTGTGTCAAAGATCTCAAGATTTATCTATATTATTCAGTTCCTAGAACTCACAAATTTTCAAATGAAGTTCAGTCTGCCTGAGAGAAGTTTGAAGCAGAAGCTTTGGGCAGTTTTTGAGGTTTAAAATGTCGAGATATTAGTCACCTTTCTCATATTTATCTCAACAGCACTGTATCTGTTGAAGATTATAAGTCAGCGATGCATTCTGTGTGTGTGTGTGCGTGCGTGTGTGTGTGTGTGTGTGTGTGTGTGTCATTGATATCGATGAACTATTTATCTAAGAATTTTGTTCTTGTTAAAATTGGAAGTTGTGTTAATGTCACTTTAGTTTTTGGTGCATTTGATAAAACAGCTCTTTTTTATGCATGTTGTTTCCAAACTTTTGCAAAAAATACATTTTAATTTTGTTTTTTCAATTTTTTTACATTTTGTGATAATTTGAAACTTTTCATACAGTAGTTTGCACCAAAGATTAATAGTGAAAAGGCCATTATGCTATTTGATGTCGTAATAATTTTGATTATAGTTTATGTACACCTCGTTGTAAATAGTATAAAGTCACGTATCAAAATTTTACAAAAATCTTTATTCAAGTTATATATATAACAGTCAATATTTTACCAATAACATAAAAAAACACATAAAACGAAATATTGACTTTACAATGTTTTTAGATTAAAACAATTGTAAAAGTTTTGAAATGTGCTAATTACATTCCCCATGTTCAACGTTGAAAAAAAATAAATGAAGAATGTTGACTGTTGTATGTGACTTGTACATGTTATATATACTATATAATATCTACGTATGTCATGTCGTTGTATGGTAGAGATTATTGATTCATCTCATTGAATGAAAATGATGGACATTTGTATTGGATGTTGATGTAGACAATTATTACTCATGCTTCAAAGAATCTGCAAAAAAAGGTTTCTGTAAGCAGGTTAACATACTTTTTCAGTAAAATCACATTTTTCTCTTGGGGCTACAGTAAAAACCGAGTAAACCGAAACTGATCTAATTGGTGAAGTGAAAACAATTCAAAATGCAAGGTGCCCGACCCCCGACCCCTTGCTTCTGTTAACAAAATTGATTTAAAAGGGAAAACAATTTCCTTCAGAGTCAGAGGACTTACATATTTCCTTTATGTCATAGCTTGAATGTTTTTCCAACATAAAGCCTGTGCTTATTGCTGGGAATGAAGCTGTTACATACATACATAGTAATTCTAATTCCAAGTGTAAAGTGTCATGGCACGCAGGAGGCAAGTAAGTAAATAGCTTGAGACCATGTGGACTATTATTAAACACAATATTGTCTACATTGATTGAAATAGAAAAAACTCTTGAATTTTGGTTTCATCGGTTTTTGCTGTAGGCGATTCCATGAATTGATAGACCTAACACTACATTCGGAATGAAGAATTCACCGTATGAAAATATATTCATCTGTTATTCATAACATTTTGGATCGACTGTTCTTGTTACTATTACAGTTACAGTCATTTTCATTTTTATTTTCTTTATTTTAATTTTAATTTATTTATTCACAACTTTTCTAGGTTTTTAGATGGGGGTTGGAATATTTTATGGAATGAAAGAAATGGTCAAGTTTTGGATGCGAAAGGGATTCTTATTTTGCAGATTCTTCACAAAGCGTACATTTTCAATGTAACTGACAAAATCTCTTGTTCTTTTTTTTTTCTCTCCCCACCACGTTTCCACTCTCTAGCTTTTCTCACAGGTCAAAACATCATCATCATCATCACGGCTCCTCGTTTCTCTACCTACTTTGATAACTTTGATCGTCACACATAATCATCATATTGTGGAATCAACCACCAGTGTGTAGTTACCACCAAGTCATTTCAACATGCATCAATCATCATGTGTTACCATTATCACTGCAACTACTACTACTACTACCTGTATCCACTGGTTGATATTGGTAGGTTGGATAGCTATCATTATGTGCTTGATAATTATATTATATGTCTTATATCTTGAATTGATTTTCTTGTTTTGTATTCTCAACCCGTTGTTAAATAATGTAACTTTGCTATACATTGTTTTTATTATTATTGTTATTGTTACATAATGGAATTACGCTATGGTGGGACCGATTTTGGAGTGGATAGGAAGACAGGAGGAAAAGACAAAGGGGCCCAGCCAGTATCTTTGATTGGAGACGACTGTATAAATACACACACACACACAGCATTTGGGCAGGAGTGGAATCTTCATCATCACCAACATCAACTATAGAAAATGGAAAAAGACACCTTGGCTCTCTTCAAATCAAGAGCAAGTTTATCAACCATTTGTTGAAACACCATCAGTCAGGTACTACAAAACACATCACCGTGAATTGGAGACAGGGGATATGGAAATAGTCGTCGCCAGTGGTTCTTTGGTTTCATTTTTTTTACAATTACATTTTTATTCATACTTTTAAAAATATTTGTTTTTGCCTCTCCCTACCCCCGCCCCCACACTTAAAATTGTCATGCAATGCTTTTTACAAAAAGAAGAAAATAATAATTCATGCAAATTGATATGTCTGATAGATATTCTGTCTATAGTTTTACATATTTTGTGTCCATTCCAGGGCCATGGGATAAAGAAGTGAACATTGGTTAGAATATTGACGTGTACTTCTATTCCTAGAGTTAAAAAACCAAACAGAATTGTTATAGTTATACTGTAGAGGTTTTCTCTAGTCAGGACAATCTTAATCTTACTGAACAACAATATTGTTTTGTAACTTACAGGGTTTGTAATGGTAAAGAAGAAAGTTCCAGAATAAATCAATGATATGCATGGTCTTGTTTAGAATGTTGATTGTCATTTCAAATTCTGGATATTTTTCTGCAGGACCTTGTAGTCTAATGTCAAACCATGGCAAAATTCATTACTTGGATATTATCACCTGTACTGTATTACGTTGGTTTTTTTTTTTTTTTCTTAATCTTATTGTAAACTCTTTCCACTTATTCTCTCTGTCTCTCTCTCTCTCTCTCTCTCTCTCTCTCTCTCTCTCTCTCTCTCTCTCTCTCTCTCTCTCTCTCTCCTGTATGCGTCTTGGTATAAAAACATTTCTATTATTCATTGGTTTGTCTTTTTATAAATTATTTTTGATCTTTATTCCCTTATCTTGCTCGGTCTATTTTCTTTAATAATGTTTCATGAATTCCATGCCATTCCTTTGCTTCACCAGGGATTCAGTTAGAGATCTAAATAGTTGTTTTATAGTATATATATTATATATATATATATATAGTTTACATATAATTGTCATTTGCCTTCAGTTTTCTTTCAGCTTAAATGATAACAATGAGTCCATGATTGGTACTTGAGTTACTATAGTATACTTGCGACGCACTTGCTCTGATTATGTTGAAGACGATAAATATTTACAAAAACTATTTGCAAATGTTATTGATATTGATAGTCATAAAGTCAATTTTTCAGTTTTATTGCTTTTTTTTTGTTTGTTTTGTACGTCTCCTCTTTTTTTTCTTCTGTTTTCGTCTTTCTTCCTTTTTTTTCTTTCTTTTTCTGTCTTTCTTTCCATCAGTTTTCTTTCTCTTGTCAGTTTCTTGATAGAATTGTAACATTATTCCCCCTTTTATAATTCAATCGTTACTGGCAAAAAATGACATTTTACGGTTTTGTTTTAATTTGGGTTCATTTTTATTTTTATTTTTCATTCCTTTTTTTATTTTTTTTTCGTGTTGTCACCGATAATACTAATAAAATTTCAAGGGAAACAAAAGAATTGTGTTCTTGTCTTTTAATTCACAGTAACATATTATTTCAGTGGTGAGAATGAAGTGCATTTGGATAACGTGAGGATCCTTAAGAGCCTTCTCTCTTGGGAGAGGATATTTTCCCCCTTTTAATCATCTCTCTGTGTACTATGATAGTTAATATATATGAATATATAAAGTACTCTGTAATCATTTGAGTGTATCTTCATAGAGGGATCCTTTGCTTGTGTCTGGTGGGACTTTTAGGTAATGACAAAATAGGCACATTGATGGATTGCTCGTGGAACTTCTGTTGGTCAATAGGCGTCAACAGTCGTGACGTCACTTCCCACTGGGTGGGGTTCCTGACCTCCCATAGTGGGCAGGGGGGGGGGGGGGGGGGGGGGTACATACTGTGACTTCTATCCCCATGTATCTGTTTTCCACCATGATTTTTGTCTTTGTCTTGCAATGGGATTACTTGGTTTTGTCTTGGCCCTGGCCGAAGTACTAGCTGGGAGGGAAACAGTCAAATGCATAGTTATTGTTTTGGGAGATGATATTTTTTTCCTTGTAAATCATCTGTCTGTTATGTATTATTTATTATATTTGTTATTTTGAATGTATAATGTAAGCATTTGAGTGTATTCCTCTTTGTTGGATTTTGTCATTGTGTCTGGATGAGACTTGCAGATGATGTCAAACTTAGTACATTGGTGGTATGCTCTTGGAATCTACATCTGATCTCTATTTGTGACCCTCCGCCTCAAAACGGTATTAAGTCGGGTTGGTTAAGGTGGGGAAAATTGTATTTACGGCCAGAAATATCAGTCTTGTGTTGAGTTTGTATGTTGTATTGAGGAGATGGATACAATATTTTAGCGGGTGGTTGGATGGGGCATCACCTTGAATCATATACTATGTGTTGCATGGGTGTAAGATCGATAGTGATGTCGTTTCTTTTTCTTTACTAGCCTATCTGCTTCTTTGTTTGTGATTGTATTTTGACAGGGGATTTTTTTTCTGTAAATCTCTGCTGTTGTTCTTGGTTATTTATAATTTAGCTTATGTATCTTCAGGTTATGATTTTGATTTACATTTGTACTATTTTTGTTAGATGCTTGTTTTTTTTTTGTTTCAGCGGTCTCTCATATAACCTCATTGTGTTGGAAGAGACCTAAAGCAACAAACAAAAAAAATACAATTTTAGGGTGCAAATGCAACAATTTATATTTTCGACAGTTTAACACTAAATTCGGCTTTTAAGCATCTGGTTCGTTCCGACATAATACCGTTTTGAGACGATGGGTCACATTTGTTCCCAGTTCCCTGTGTCTTACTTTTTCTTGGGTGCTTTAATTGTAATTCTAGAACTTTTTACTATCCCATTTTCTTCCTTTTTACTGGCGCTGATATAACCTAAATGTGTTGCAAGCGCCATAAAACTCTTTTAAAAACGTCACTTCCCTCGTATTGACGCATAGTAACTGGTTCTAAACTATCGGTACAATGGCGGACGCCCTTATGAAATACCGACGAGCATAAAAGTGTATCCAGAGGAGAAAAACATTATAAATCTGATCATGTTTTGACTTTATACATTCTGATCACATGGCATGTGAAAAAGGTCTACTGGGTGGGGATCCTGACCTCCCATAGCGGGCAGGGAGGTACATACTGTGTCTTCTATCCCCTTATATCTTATCCAACAAACTTTCTGTCTTTGTCTTGGAGTGAGATTACTTGGTTTTTTCCGGGCCCTGTCGGAGTCATGGCTGAGAGGGAAACAGTCAAATGCATAGTTATTGTTTTGGGAGATGATATTTTTTTCCTTGTAATCATCTCTCTGTTATGTATTATTATATTGGTTATTTTTAATGTATAATGTAAGCAGTTGAGTGTATTCCTCTTTGTTGGATTTTGTGCTTATGTCGGATGAGACATAGGTGATCTCAAACTAAGTACATTGGTGGTATGCTCTTGGAATTACTCTGATCCTATTTGTTCCAGTTCCCTTTGTCTCACTTTCTCTTGGGTGCTTTAATTGTAATTCTAGAAACTTTTTACTATCCATTTTCTTCCTTTTTACTGGCGCTGATATAACCTAATGTGTTGCAAGCGCCGTAAAACCTTAAAACAAACAAAACAAAAAGGTCTAGCAAGCTTGAAGAATAAAAAGTACCGATTTTCTTTGTTCTGAACCAACATGCTCGTTGCTGGGCGGATGTGACATCGGACTATTGAAACATTCCTCTGTGTCTTACTTTTTATTTGGTTATTTTTACTTCAGGTCTTTGGCTGGGGTCTTCTGACCTCCCATTGTGGCGAGAAGGTCACTTTAAAAAAAAGCCAACTTTAGCTATTATTATTATATGCGCAATATCCACTTAATGTGCCCAAAGACCTTTCAAGGGGTCCCTGACTAACAGCAACACGTAACATGTAGAACAAGACATGACGCCTGTTTGGCGATAATACAATTACTTTGAGTATGGTGAGAGAAAGTGGGTAAAGAGCATTTTCCAAGGACTCAATTGTGCAGTGAGCTTTGTCTTGTACACATATCCATCCCCTATATCTATTTTTAATTTTCCTAGTTTCTTTCTATCTTTTTCTTGGAATGAGATTACTTGCCTGGTTGGCCCGGCCGGAGTCCTTGGCTGAGAGGGAAACCGTGTAGTATTAGTTTTGGGAGACGATTTTTTCCCCTTTAAATCATTTGGGAAGAGTCTATTGATCACTTGCTGTGTCTGGGTAGGGCTTTTTATGTCCCATAGTGGGCAGGGAGGTACTTAAGGTGTCTTCTGTACCTTATATCTGTTTTCCAATTGCTTTCTGCCTTTGTCTTGGAATGACGTTACTTGGTTTTGTCTCGACACTGGAGAGGGTCCTTGGCTGGGAGTGAGGGAAACAGTCGAATGTATAGTTTTAGTTTTTGGATATTTTTTTTCTTTCTTATAAATCGTCTCTGTTATGTAGCGTGATTTTTTTTAAACATATAATTTGTAAACATTTGAGTGTATTCCTCTTAGCGGGGACCTGTGCTTGTGTCTGGATGAGACTTTTAGGTGATCTCAAACTATGCACAATGACAGTGTACTCTTTTGAAATCTACATCTGTTCCTTATTTGTGCCACTTCCCTTTGTCTTACTTTTCTTGTGTGTTTTTTTCGTGCTTTGGCATTGACACCGTTTCAGACATACTTTCCCAGATCTTTAAAAACCAAAGAAAACTAGCTACTTGTAAATCCTCTCTTACTCTTTGGTATGTACTGTAATGCTTTTGTTTTAATTTGAATATCATATTTTGTAAGCATTTGATTGAGCGTTTTCCTCTTGGTGCGATCTTGTGCTTGTGTCTGGATGACATTCTTACGTCATCTCAAACTAAGGACACTGTGATAGTGATAGTGTGCTCTTGGAATCTGTTCCCTATTTGAACCATTCCCATTTGTTTTATTCTCGTACGTGTGCTTTTGATAAATTCCGTCTTTCTTTTTACTGGCGATGAAATGAATTTAGTTTTTTCCATTTAAATTGATATTGGATAAAGTCAACCATTCTCTCTCTCTGGTCCGGCAGTGTTGGCGTTATCAAGATTCCACTGTATCACTGTAGTTGGAATTCTTCTTCTTCTTCTTCTTCTTCTTCTTCTTCTTCTTCTTCTTCTTCTTCTTCTTCTTCTTCTTCTTCTTCTTCTTCTTCTTCTTCTTCTTCTTCTTCTTCTTCTGCTTCTTCTTCTTCTTCTTCTTCTTCTTCTTCTTCTTCTTCTTCTTCTTCTTCTTCTTCTTCTTCTTCTTCTTCTTCTTCTTCTTCTTCTTCTTCTCTAATCTGTCTGAAACTTTCATTTTGAAGATTCCACAGACCACAGTAAAACTGGCGCTGAGATTCACCGAAGAAAAACAATAACACAAGCGGTGAACAAATCAAACAATCAAACAACAAACAAAACAAAACAAAACAAAAACAAAAATAGAAAATAGATAAAGAAGAGAACTATCGTTGTCATCATCATCATCATCATCATCATCTTTGACTTGCTGTCGTGGTGTCATCAGTCGTCATCGTCATCATCCATGTCATCTTCGCCATTGTCTTCTTCAATCTATTACGTACATTGTGTCTTCATCAACTTTTACAACTACAGTTACAATTACAAGGCAAAACGTCACTTTTCAATTATCTCGATATTGGAAATAGAGATAAAAAAAACAAAACAAAAAAGAAACCACGACAAAAACCCTATTGAAAATAGAAATTCTATTAGAATTAGAATGTACCACATAGCAGTAGCACATTGCATCATCTCTGACAAAAACAAAAGATAAATCCAGAAACCGGCTATTGACGTCATATGTCCTTATAAGGAAGATGTTTACTAACAAATCGGCAGCCGTCTAGCCTACATCTTCCACTATCGATTGGCCCCGAAGAATAGCGGAATCGATGAAAGGAAAGATCTATTTTTAGAACAATAACAAGACTGGCGTGCCAAAAACGAAATTACATTAAGTGCTGCGAGTCAAGCAGACGAGATAGATAATGAGATTATGGACGGAATGCACCCCTATCTCCCATATATATATATATATATATATATATATATATATATATATATATATATATATATATATATATATATATAGAGAGAGAGAGAGAGAGAGAGAGAGAGAGAGAGAGAGAGAGAGAGAGGGTGGTTCCTCTCATTTGCTATATTCCATCTGAGAAGCAGCTCGCTCTTACAAGGCAGTTTATCATAACCGATGTTATTTTTGTTTTGTTTTTGTTTAGCCTGCTTGCTTTCGCTTTCCAGAGTTATAAATAATGTCATTGATTTTGTTGTGGGCGATTTAAAGTCAAAGAGTTGTCTAGCCGTTTTTGTATTGAATTTGATCGGAAATATTTCACCTCATGCACTTTATAGATATATTATTGTTCCTGTACTAGAGCTTGATCTTATTTATATAATACACACACACACACACACTTTATATATATATATATAATTATATATATATATATATATATATATATATATATATATTGCATGTAATATAATGAATACTATATAGATATATAGATGTAGATAATATGTAGGATTTATAGAATAAACATAAAATAGGTTATTGGTTTAAGAGTATCTATATTTAGTATCACAATCTCAAATACTTTACAGCAGATGCTTGGCAAATAAAAATGGTGTAGAAATAGATCAGTTAGTGAGTACATAATCGTTACGCTAAAATTATATATAAGAGTAACAAAAGTGAAATCAATTGTACAATAGGAGTTCATAATTCTTGCATGCATAATATATATATATATATATATATATATATTATATATATATATATATATATATATATATATATATTATATATATATATATATATATATATATATAAAGGAGCGGTGGTTTGCAACTTTAAACACATAAGAGTTCTGGGAGTACAAATAGTGAAAAGCGGTAGTTTTCGCTATTTGTAGTGGTAGTACGAATAACCACTTCGATATAGGTATATATATATATATATATATATATATATATATATATATATATATATATATATGCATTCTTATTTAATTTATTTTGAGGTATTTATAGGTTATTTAATGCTGATTTCTGTGTATTTTTAATGTCAATACTTTAATCCATCTCTTATATTTGCCACGTCCATTGTACAATTTCCGAAAAGGATGATTTATTATTGTTTATTTATTTATTTATTTCTTCTTCTTCTTCTTCTTCTTCTTCTTCTTCTTCTTCTTCTTCTTCTTCTTCTTCTTCTTCTTCTTCTTCTTCTTCTTCTTCTTCTTCTTCTTCTTATTATTATTATTATTATAATCATCATCATCATCATCATTATGATATGAATTAAACTATTGTGCTCGTGTAATATTTCTATTTCAAGTCATACCGAAAAGTTCACATTATTTCATATACATCTTGAGAGATATGACATAAAATGACAGGCAGAGACATGCTTTGTAAAAAAAAAAAAATTAAAAAGAAAGAAAAAGAGAACAACACGAAAGGATACGGTGGGGAGATGGTAGGGGTGTATCTAATTCTAATCGGAGGCTCTCTCCTGATCTGATCTCTTGAATTGATTCATTGATTCATGGATTCTAAGGAAGGATTCAGATTCAGGCAGCCCGTGGAGTGGAGAGCAGATCGAGTGGAGAAGCGGCATCTTGATATACAGCAGTCACGTCTTGAGTTTCCTTGACGTGTGGGATGGAATTCAATTAAAGGGAGATTTGTTTTGTTTTGTTTCGTTTGGTTTTAGTTTTGTTTGTACATTTTATATTGTCCGTTGCTAAGGCGGTAAAGGGGAGGCGGGGGGGGGGGGGGGGGGGGGTGTGGAGTGGGCGGTTAATGTTGTGATCAACATTCAACATAGAATTAGAAACTGTTTGGGTGATTGTCTGTGTTGATGTATTTGGATTGATGGCGACTCTTACTCTGTACAGATTCTCATTTCAACCTTTCTCACCAAAGTGACGAATCCAGTGTTTTAATAATAATAATAATAATAATAATAATAATAATAATAATAATAATAATAATAATAATAATAATAATAATAATAATAATAATGATAATGATAATGATAATAATAATAATAATAATAATGATAATAATAATAATAATAATAATAATAATAATAATAATAATAATAATAATAATAATAATAGATCTTTATTGTCCATAAATATGGCAATTTGTCATTTAATTACACTTTTTATAACGTTCTATATAATAACGATAACATTGAACAGATATTCCACTCCTACTCTCTCTCTCTCTCTCTCTCTCTCTCTCTCTCTCTCTCTCTCTCTCTTTCACGCGTGCGATATACACAACATAAACATATTCATTTCGTTTTCAATATGCATATAAACGAATGAGAATACGTACGGAGCCTAAAAAAGTGTCCACCAATGAAAGCATTCAGCGCCATTTTGTTGTTGGCTGAGAATGTAGTAATTACCATTCATTCGGTATCTATGTCAACATAACAACACAAGAAAAACAACAAACAATATCAAAAGCCACAATAAAATGGTTCAGAACTGTTGCGTATATTTATGCTTCAATAAAACTGTCAAAAAATGAAGTTAGAGAATGTGTGTAATCGTGTATTATAATAACCTATAATGTGTTTTCCAACCACCACATCATCACTGTCACTACTACTACAACCACCATTACCACTTCGTCACTACCACGACTACTACAACCACCACCACTATATCATTATCACTTCCACTAGGGTACACCACCACTACATCATCATCACGACTACAACCACCACCACTCCATCATCATCACCACCACTACTACTACACCATCACTACCACCACTATTATAACAACCACCACCACATCATCATCACTACCTCTACTACTACAACCACCACCACAATATCATCACTACCACTACTACTGCAACCACCAGCACCACATCATTATCACTACCACTACAACTATACCACCACCAGCACATCATTATCACTACCACTACTACTACAACCACCACAACCACATCGTCATCACTACCATTACTATTGCAACCACCACCACCACCATATCATTATCATTACCACTACTACTACAACCACCACAACCACATCGTCATCACTACCACTACTATTGCAACCACCACCACCACCATATCATTATCACTACCACTACTACTACAACCACCACAACCACATCGTCATCACTACCACAACTACTACAACCACCACCACTATATCATTATCACTACCACTCTACCACCACTACATCATCATCACTACTACAACCACCACCACTACATCATCATCACTACTACAACCACCACCACTCCATCATCATCACTACCACTACTACTACATCATCACTACCACCACTATTACAACAACCACCTCCACATCATTATCACTACCTCTACTACTACAACCACCACCACAATATCATCACTACCATTACTACTACAACCACCAGCACATCATCATCACTACCACTACTACTGCAACCACCACCACCACCATATCATCACCATTACAACTTCTACTACAACCACCACCACCACATCATCATCACTACCACTACTACTACAACCACCACCACATCATCATCACTATCACTACTACTACAACTACAACCACCACCACCACCACATCATCATCAACACCACTACTACTACAATCACCAACACCACATCATCCTCACTACCACCAGTAAAAACATAACTATGACACGAAACCACTCACACACGGGGCTATACTATTTATCCTTTTCTCTAAATAGAACAGGACAAGACAAACAAGAGCTTGACTCTCTCTTCACTTCGCATTGATGTTTGTCGTCTGACGAGTTCAACTCTCGGTCGACCTGTCAATATTCCTTTTTGCCTAGGACGTAATCATTAATAGAACGTTGAGTGGTTTGGACCGTGAAGAAAACCTTAAGAAGTCACATTTATATCATTTTAGAGACATCGTTTTGAATAATTTTGAGTTAACGAGCGAGCAGGAAGTTATTTCTTAGATTTCATGAACGGCCGATCAGCGCTTGTTTACTATAGTAACGCGATTCCCAGCCCATGTCTCAATGGCGGATATTTTTCTCATCGAGGCCGCTGGTTGGTTAGCCAATAAGAGCACCGTACGGTTTCCATTGGGTAAATTCCTTGTCAATATGTTACAATTGTGACAATTCGACACCAATTATTAATGTATCTTTATGGTATCTTCAGAGGGAAGACTGGAGTCATCCAGGCGTCAGTGCAACGACTTAAACTTAAAGTGGGCTTGGCTGTACCCATCGTTCCCTAAAAAGTAAAAGCCTGGTACTAACCAAAATCATCGTCATAAAAGAAGAACACGGGGAAAACTTAATTGTGAGTTGTAATCAACAGCGTAACCAATGGAATCCTTTGTTTCCTTGAGCACTTCTAACAACTCACTTTTCACTTTAGGTTTGGTGATCGTCGTCTGCTTTTGTGACGTCATTTTTTGGGTCAGTATCAGCGTAGCCATCGCTATGTTATAGATAGTATGCAGATTTTGCCACCCGCGTTTGTGAGTTGTTCTCACTAAATTGTATTAACAAGACTATAAAAGTTCATGGTTACACAGAGTTTGTGTGTTGGTCCGTTATACTTCCGGATGGCAATGTTGTGAACTCCTTGGCCAAGTGCATTCTATCTATAGCCTGACACTGAAATCCAAAAGGACTGGCAGTTTGACGTCATTATTTGGATTTTGCACCGTCTAGTGAGTTGTCGTTAGTAGAGCTCATGGAAACAAGTTGTTTCATTGGTTGAACTATTGAATACAACTCACGATTTGTTTTCTTTTGTGGCAAAAGACTGGCATTTTGACGTCATTTTTTGGTCAGTATCAGGCTATAACATAACGATGGCTACGGTATCAGGCCTTCAGTTTACTGAAGTCCACGACTAGGGTGAAAGAGACTTGCTAAACGCCACAAAAAACAGCGCGGTGGGGAGTCGAACTCAATCCCCTTAGGGTACTAAGTAAAGGCCGCACCGCTGTGACACTCTGCCTAGTGTACAGCTAACGATCTGCCCTCAAAGTGGAATATTACCCTAACATTTGATTGGGTGAGGGGGGGGGGGAGATAGAATTTGCTAAATTTCCGGTCCCAGAGAGAGAGAGAGAGAGAGAGAGAGAGAGAGAGAGGAGAGGAGAGAGAGAGGAGAGAGAGAGAGAGGAGAGAGGAGAGAGAGAGGAGAGAGGGAGAAAGAGAGAGAGAGAGAGAGAGAGAGAGAGAGAGAGGGAGAAAGAGAGAGAGAGAGAGAGAGAGAGAGAGAGGGGAGAGAGAGAGAGAGAGAGAGAGAGAGAGAGAGAGAGAGAGAGAGAGAGATTATATATCGCTCGATTCTATTTAAGTTTAAGGTTCAATCAACTTAAAACCCTTACATTTTCCTGATTAGATTCCATTTGCCTAATATCCTTATCTAGCAATGAACTGTAGCAATTCTCGTTTCAAATACATCGAACCTATTTTAAGGAAGAATTACAGAAACTTAATTGATGAAAACCTACAATTTCCCATTCCAATATATTTTTAAATAGAAAACGTGAGCTTTAATATAGCGCAATATCCACTAAACATGCTCAAATCGCTTTACAACAGGTCCCTGACCAACAGCAACACGTGTAGAACGAGACATGGCGCCTGTTAGGCGATATTACAAAGCTGTTATGTTAACGATGAGTAGGGCAAGGTGGGGGAATCCACACCCAACTGTTTCAGTTTATTGTCATAAAGTTTCTATTGATGAGGTGAACACAAATACAGAATACAAATATCCCACAGCCATTCACACTTTGATTCTGTACAAATAACATTTTAAAAGAAGGAACGGCACTTCATAAATTCCAAATTTTCTCTTTATTCGCATTTCATCATTTTGGGATAATTCCACACCCATCATGACAAGCATGCAAAAACGAGAATGAAACAATCAGGAACAATAATTGGATTAAGTAGTCTGATGTCAAGCAGCCCGGCAACGGCGGCCATCTTGGTTCTAAACAAAGAAAATCATTACTTTTTATTCTTCATGCTGGCTAGAACTTTTCATTCCCTTTTCATATGCCTTGTGATCAGAATGTGTAAAAGTCAAAACATGATCAAATATATGGGTTTTTTTTCCCTCTGGAAACGTTTTTATGCTCGTCGGAGAAATATTTCATACGGGCGTCCGCCATTGTTCCGATAGTTTAGAGCCAGTGTTACTAAGCTACCATGCGTCATTAGGAAGGAAGTGACGTTACGACTGTTGAATCCTATTAACGTCTGAAAAGAACACAACAACAATCTTTGTAGACATGAGACCAATAGGCCTGGGTGGGGGTCCCGATGTGCAAGGTCATACGACACCGTCTTTTCTTGTAGTTTATCACCATGATTAGCCAATCTCTGTAGAAAAAGGAGAAAAACGTGAAAAGAAATCCCTGCTAGATCCGGCTCTAAAGCATGGGCATGCATAAGTAACATCATGTTGGCGCCAAGAAGGCTTATTATTCAAACAGTATTAATCGGCTACACACTTCCAATAATTTTCTAAGAAAAACAATTAGTAAACTATGTTGGGGCCTCTCTTTGTAAAATAAAACCATTGACATTGCTATGATGGGACTTGAGAACATGTCAATAGGATTCAATAGTCTGATGTCACGCCACCCGGCAACGGCAGCCATCTTGGTTCTAAACAAAGAAAATCATTACTTTTTATTCTTCATGCTGGCTAGAACTTTTCATTCCCTTTTCATATGCCTTGTGGTCAGAATGTGTAAAAGTCAAAACATGATCAAATTTATGGTTTTTTTTTTTCCTCTGGATACGCTTTTATGCTCGTCGGAGAAATGTTTCATACGGGCGTCCGCCATTGTTTCGATAGTTTAGAGCCAGTGTTACTAAGTTACCATGCGTCATTAGGAAGGAAGTGACGTTACGACTGTTGAAGAGTATTGACGAATGTTTATCATTCATCGATCTAGCTCGTCTCAAATACAGAGGAATTAGGCGAGACTTAATTCAGCTCTACAAAATAATTCATAATATAAATGATATAAATCCATCAATTTTGTTTACATTTTCCAAGATTACGTATAACAGGGGCGACAAATATAAATATATATTCCAAGATTTCAGACCAAAATAAGACAGAACTCATTTATTTTACGTATTGTGAAAACATGGAATAGTCTCTGTTTTAACACAAAAAATGCATGTTCTTTGAATCAGTTTAGAATCTTAGTTGATAGGGAGTTAAAGTCTCTGAGATTTAAGTATGACTAATATGTTGTATTCTATTTTACTAAAAAAGAAGTTAAAAATTAATAATTAATTAATTTCTGAATTCAATTTGATTTTGTTAATTTTTATTTATTTATTTATTTATCTATTCACTTATTTGTTTGTTTAATTTATTTATTTATCCATTTATTTATTTACCTATTTAACTTTTAATTGTCATGTGGATAATTATTCCATTACTTTCATGATTATCCATCCGCCTGTATCTGTTTTCCAACATGCTTTCTATCATTGTCTTGGAATGAGATTTCTTGGTTTTGTCCTGGTCCTGGCCAGATACCCTGGATGAGAGGGAAACAGTCAAGTGTATAGTTAGTTTTGGGAGATGATATTTTTTTCCTTGTAAATCATGTCTCTGTTATGCACTGTATTATGTTTTGTATACATGTTATATATGATTTGTAAACATTTGAGTGTATTCCTTTTAGACGGGACCTGTGCTTCTGGGTGAGACATTTAGGTGATCTCAAACTAAGTACATCTATTTCCTATTTGAACCAGTTCCCTTTTGTCTTCCCTTTTCTTGGGTGCTTTAATTGCAATTCTAGATCTTTTTTCTATCCCATTTTCTTCCTTTTTACTGGCGCTGATATGACCTGAATGTGTTGGAAGCGCCATAAAACCCTTAAAAACAAAACAATAAAACTTTCATGATTTTGTAAATGTTGACAAGTAAAATGTATGACATCTGAAGCAATGTTAAATTATGATAATTTATCAGACATATGTATGATTATTATCGTCATTGCTTTCATGATTATTTTTGTCATTAATATTTCATTGTGCTATGAGCTTTGTACATTTAGGATTCATTCGACCATGACCAGTTTTCAATTACCAGTATTCTATGAGAGTATTTTCCGATTTTACATTGCAGTATTGAAATATTTTTCCTGACATTCAAAATTGTGTAAAACTGTCTGTGAATGATACAATGCAAGCTATATGAGATTCTGTAATTATAAACTATTGTATAAGGCATTTAAAGGATAATTCCTATATTAAACCTTTATCAGATAGGATAAGACATAGGATTTTGATCAAATATTTTCACAAAAAAGACCCGAGAAATTCGACACCGTTATGAATCTAAAATAGGCACAGCAACTTACTTTTAAGGCATCTAGAAAGGTTTGAGTGTAAATTTTACATATCCGGTGAATGATTTAGCATTTCTAGCTCGAGCTTCAAAGTTGAAGAAAATTTAACACCATTTTGTCATATTTGAAAACCATGCGTGTTGCACTTACCTTCAATGGACTCTTAAAACTTGAAACATTGTCAGAATTCAACAGTAGTAAAAGTAGCTGCTTCTTGTGTTCAAACAGGAAATAGAAACAAACGGTAGTTAAAACTTTGAACAGTATCCAAAAGGCCTTTTTGTATTCTTTCTGCGAAGAGCTTGATATAATGAATGTGGGCGTGGAATTAACCCGGGTGTGGAATTCCCCCACCTTATCCTCCTCGTTTACTTTACTCAAGTAAAAAGCCTTTTTCAAGAACTCAACTATGTGCCAAGCGAGGTTCGAACCCACGACCTTCTGATCCGAAAGCCAGTGTCATACCTCAAGACCACAAGTTTCAGAGTAATGGTATCTTATTTTTCAGCCATGCTGGTCGTCAATAAAGATCATCCATCCTCGCTCTTTTACGCCCGTAATCCTTAGAATCTGCTTATACATCCGGGTGCTAAAATGGTTTTGCCACCTGTATGTAACCTATTCAAATATAAGTGCTCCGAAGGACTGGTTACATACACACACCAAAGGATTTAGGAACCAATAGAGTGGAGGGTTTGATGTCACGACTTTTCTACCCTATTTTTGAAGGCGTAAATAGGCTTCAAGAGTCGTGACGTCACTTCCCTCGTAATGACGCATGGTAACTTAGTAACTGGCTCTAAACTATCGGAACAATGGCTGACACCCTTATGAAATATTTCTCCGACGAGCATAAAAGTGTATCCAGAGGAGAAAAAACATTATAGATCTGATCATGTTTTTACTCTTACACATTCTGATCACATGACATATGAAAAGTTCTAGCCAGCATGAAGAAAAAGTAGTACCGATTTTCTTTGTTTAGAACGACTATGGCCGCCGTTGCTGGGCGACGTGACATCAGACTATTGAATCCAAATGAAGAAGAGAATTTTTGGTTTAAACCTAAATTATCCCCAATGCCTAGCTTTATAAAAATAAAAGAGATCCTCTTTAAATTTTATGAACAATCTCAAAGAAAAGTTTTTAATTTAGTTTATAGTCAGGTTAATACAGTTCAGTGAGCATTACTCATAAACGCGGATGGCAAAAAACAATAACAAAGACCTGAGTGACGTCATCTTCGAACTATCTATAAACGTTTAACGCTACGTCGTGTATTTGTACTTTATATCCGGCTGACGGATGTTGTGAGCTTTTTAACTTAACGCATATCATCAATAGACGCGTTTAAATAAAAGGTTCCCGATACAGTTATCACCACATCATATTCTAAAACACTCCGTACAAAGCATTTATTAAGACGAATAGTGTGTTCTATTTTGTGTGCTGCCAACCCATTCATTTGTTTGACACACCGCAGCTGCTACACACTACACACATTACACGTTCTTTGGTACGAGATGTTCTACATTCATTTACATTAACCAGTAAACTACCGTACTCTAGAAAAAAAAACACGTATTTAAACATTTGGCCAGAAAACTCGTCCTTCAAATATCGATCGATTTGAATGACTCTCGATCTTGGCAAAAACTCTCAAACCTGGGACTTCGCGAAAACTTCCATCAAGTCCCAAATGGCATATTCCTGACTCTACATGCAATAGGGATAATAGTGTGATGTCAAAATACTGGTTCCTATTTCATTGGAAGTGTAAATCCACCCATCAGGGTGATTGGATACATAAATTTACATTGTGTAATTCATTTTCTGGTGTCAGAGTGATGTTATCTTATTTTCTAGTCTAAATATATTCTGGTCGTCAATAAAGATCATCCATCCTCGCTCTTTTACGTCCCGTAATCCTTATAATCTGCCTATACATAGTATGCGCTTGGCTAAGAAGCTCACAACATTGCCATCCGGAAGTATAAGTGACCAATACACAAAACTGTGTGTATCCATGAACGTTTACAGTCTGGTTAATACAGTTCAGTGAGCATTACTCATGGACGCGGATGGCAAAAAACAATAATAAAGACCTGAGTGACGTCATCTTCGAACTATCTCTACATCCTGCTACTACGAGTTATGCCACATTTATGTAACCTATTCATTATTAGTACTCCGAAGGACTGGTTACATACATACACACTTCCAAGGATTTTGAGTAGGAGTAGTAGTAGATGGAGGGTTTGATGTCACGACCTTTCTTCATTCTTCCATATTGTCGTCAGTTTGTCAGTCATCCCTTCATAGTACCGTTTGGGGACGATGGGTAACAGTAACAGTTGTGATTGTATTCAAGTTAATCATTTTATCATCATTCAATATCTAACTGGAACACATTCGACCCGGGAATGAAAAGGACGCCAAAGATCTGAGTTATGATGAAAATCGTGTCAAAGGTCAAATATCTCTGTCAGGTCAGAGAGGTAAACAATGCTGTTTTTGACGAAAAGAGGAAGTAGTGAGTCGTGTGTTGTCAACAAACAGGCTTGAACTTGGAACGGCAACATCAACATGTTTTATCTGGAGTTTTCTGAGATCCCAATCTCAACGATACTAATCGCCTGCTGTGTTCTGCTACTTTATATGTGAGTACAAGTACATTATTTGAAGTCATTCAACTCTTTTTTAGTTGGGAAAGGGGGGGGGGGGGGGGGAGATCTCCCCCCTCCCAAACCCCCTTCTAGAAGTTCTAGTGTAGGGGGTTTGGGAGGGGGGAGACTTTAAAAAAAAAAAGTTTCCCCCCTCCCAAACCCCCTACTAGAACAAGAAGACTCGGGATGTAGTAGCTTATGGAAGGTCTCCCCTTTGTTATTGTTTGAAGACCGCCAAATAGGTGATCGGTATCTCCCCCCTCCCAAACCCCCTTCTAGAAGTTCTAGTGTAGGGGGTTTGGGAGGGGGGAGACTTTAAAAAAAAAAGTTTTCCCCCCTCCCAAACCCCCTACTAGAACAAGAAGACTCGGGATGTAGTAGCTTATGGAAGGTATCCCCTTTGTTATTGTTTGAAGACCGCCAAATAGGTGATCGGTATCTCCCCCCTCCCAAACCCCCTTCTAGAAGTTCTAGTGTAGGGGTTTGGGAGGGGGGAGACTTTAAAAAAAAAAGTTTCCCCCCTCCCAAACCCCTACTAGAACAAGAAGACTCGGGATGTAGTAGCTTATGGAAGGTCTCCCCTTTGTTATTGTTTGAAGACCGCCAAATAGGTGATCGGTATCTCCCCCCTCCCAAACCCCCTTCTAGAAGTTCTAGTGTAGGGGGTTTGGGAGGGGGGAGACTTTAAAAAAAAAGTTTCCCCCCTCCCAAACCCCCTACTAGAACAAGAAGACTCGGGATGTAGTAGCTTATGGAAGGTCTCCCCTTTGTTATTGTTTGAAGACCGCCAAATAGGTGATCGGTATCTCCCCCCTCCCAAACCCCTTCTAGAAGTTCTAGTGTAGGGGGTTTGGGAGGGGGAGACTTTAAAAAAAAAAGTTTCCCCCCTCCCAAACCCCCTACTAGAACAAGAAGACTCGGGATGTAGTAGCTTATGGAAGGTCTCCCCTTTGTTATTGTTTGAAGACCGCCAAATAGGTGATCGGTATCTCCCCCCTCCCAAACCCCCTTCTAGAAGTTCTAGTGTAGGGGGTTTGGGAGGGGGAGACTTTAAAAAAAAAAGTTTCCCCCCTCCCAAACCCCCTACTAGAACAAGAAGACTCGGGATGTAGTAGCTTATGGAAGGTCTCCCCTTTGTTATTGTTTGAAGACCGCCAAATAGGTGATCGGTATCTCCCCCCTCCCAAACCCCCTTCTAGAAGTTCTAGTGTAGGGGGTTTGGGAGGGGGGAGACTTTAAAAAAAAAAGTTTCCCCCCTCCCAAACCCCTACTAGAACAAGAAGACTCGGGATGTAGTAGCTTATGGAAGGTCTCCCCTTTGTTATTGTTTGAAGACCGCCAAATAGGTGATCGGTATCTCCCCCCTCCCAAACCCCCTTCTAGAAGTTCTAGTGTAGGGGTTTGGGAGGGGGGAGACTTTAAAAAAAAAAGTTTCCCCCCTCCCAAACCCCCTACTAGAACAAGAAGACTCGGGATGTAGTAGCTTATGGAAGGTCTCCCCTTTGTTATTGTTTGAAGACCGCCAAATAGGTGATCGGTATCTCCCCCCTCCCAAACCCCCTTCTAGAAGTTCTAGTGTAGGGGGTTTGGGAGGGGGAGACTTTAAAAAAAAAAGTTTCCCCCCTCCCAAACCCCCTACTAGAACAAGAAGACTCGGGATGTAGTAGCTTATGGAAGGTCTCCCCTTTGTTATTGTTTGAAGACCGCCAAATAGGTGATCGGTATCTCCCCCCTCCCAAACCCCCTTCTAGAACAAGAAGACTCGGGATGTAGTAGCTTATGGAAGGTCTCCCCTTTGTTATTGTTTGAAGACCGCCAAATAGGTGATCGGTATCTCCCCCCTCCAAACCCCCTTCTAGAACAAGAAGACTCGGGATGTAGTAGCTTATGGAAGGTCTCCCCTTTGTTATTGTTTGAAGACCGCCAAATAGGTGATCGGTATCTCCCCCCTCCCAAACCCCCTTCTAGAACAAGAAGACTCGGGATGTAGTAGCTTATGGAAGGTCTCCCCTTTGTTATTGTTTGAAGACCGCCAAATGGGTGATCGGTATCTCCCCCCCCCCAAAACCCCCCTTCTAGAACAAGAAGACTCGGGATGTAGTAGCTTATGGAAGGTCTCCCCTTTGTTATTGTTTGAAGACCGCCAAATGGGTGATCGGTATCTCCCCCCTCCCAAACCCCCTTCTAGAACAAGAAGACTCGGGATGTAGTAGCTTATGGAAGGTCTCCCCTTTGTTATTGTTTGAAGACCGCCAAATAGGTGATCGGTATCTCCCCCCTCCCAAACCCCCTTCTAGAACAAGAAGACTCGGGATGTAGTAGCTTATGGAAGGTCTCCCCTTTGTTATTGTTTGAAGACCGCCAAATAGGTGATCGGTATCTCCCCCCTCCCAAACCCCCTTCTAGAACAAGAAGACTCGGGATGTAGTAGCTTATGGAAGGTCTCCCCTTTGTTATTGTTTGAAGACCGCCAAATGGGTGATCGGTATCTCAACCAGATCATTGTAAATGTTTTTGGTTACAAAACATAGATAGAGGTTTGGGGTGTTGATTGATTCATCTGGTGGGCAAAACTAGTGTTTATTTTACATAAACGTGTGTCATTAATAGAATTATTGGATATAGATAGTATGCAGATGACGTCACTCAGACCTTTGTTATTGTTTTTGCCATCCGCGTTTGTGAGTTGTTCTCACTAAACTGTATTAACCAGACTATAAAGTTTCATGGTTACACAGAGTTTGTGTGTAGGTCCGTTATACTTCCGGATGGCAATGTTGTGAACTCCTTGGCCAAGCGCATTCTATCTATAAATTACTTTTTTTGTGTGGCTTTGTGATGTAGAGAGAGTATCTGACACTGAATAGTGGTTTTGCACTATAATACGGTGGTTTTTTTTACGAAACCTGACAAAGTTATGGGAAGAGGGCAGCTGTGGGAGTGCATATGGGACTCAGAGAAGTGTACACCAGTGGGGAGTGAACCTGAGACTATGGTTTTCGACGGGTTTCAGGTAGTTTCATATAAAGCAATTACTTTTTTACGAAACCCGGCAATATCAGACAAAGTTGTGGGAAGTAGGCAACAGTGGGGAGTGAACCTGAGACTCAGGGAAGTGTACACCAGTGGGGAGTGAACCTGAG
>NC_088367.1:6955298-6957798 GCF_034508935.2 Berghia stephanieae | reverse complement strand
CAATAGAAGAGCACATCAATGAAAAACAACAACGAGTTAAAAACACATAAAAGATATTCGTAATAAATCGATAACTGATTAAATTACCGAACTACTTGATTAAAAAAAATAAAATCATAATAATGATGATGATGACGATTACAACAACAACAACAATAATAATAATAATAATAATAATAATAATAAAAAAATAATATAATAATAATAATAATAATATAGTAAGTAAGTAGAAATAATAATAATAATAATAATAATAATAATAATAATAATAAAATAATAATAATAATAATAATAATAATAATAATAATAATAATAATAATAATAAAAAAAGAACAATAGTAATATCAACATTAAAGCATATTACAAGCAAATAAAATTATTAAAACAAAAGTTTAAAAAATATCAATAGACAGAAGGAATTTTTAAATATTGGGGAAAAAAAAAGTTATCCCTGCCGGGATTTGAACTCTCGAACCTTGCCATGGTGTCACTGAACATTTAGTGACATTTAATCATGTCTATTTAATATTAAAAATGTATATGAATGCCACTCTTACTTTGATATTTTGAACTATGTTAATTGCACCATAGCAGAAATTAAAAAATTACGATCAAAATATTTTTACAACTTTGAATCGGGCTGTCATTACTGCACGTGTTCAATCTGGAAGTAGGTCGGCAGTTCAAACCGAGATTGTCGCACTTTTCACTCTCTCTATAAAAAAGAGTTCCTTGTGGATACTGAATAGTGGCAAAGCACTATTCAGTATCAGATACTGAATAAACCACTTCCTAAAATAAAACTGTTATCAAGCTGACTGGCTACTTCAACAGTCAAATAATCTCTGATCAAAGCAATTTCTTTAGATAAACATTTTAATGTTACATAGGTTATCAAAATAGGCTTCAACAGTCGTAACGTTACTCTCCTTTTAATGACGCATTGTAACATAGTAACTGGTTATAAACTATCGGACCAATGGCGGACGGCCTTATGAAATATTTCTCAGACGAGCATTAAAGTGTAACCAGAGGAGAAAAAACATTATAAATCTGATCATGTTTTGACTTTATACATTCTGATCAAATAACATGTGAAAAAGTTCTAGCCACATGAAGAATAAAAAGTACCGATTTTCTTTGTTTAGAACCAAGCTGATCGTTGCTGGGCGGATGTGACATCAGACTATTGAATCCTATTTGCGTCTGCATGGATACATTGCTATGTATATATATATATAATTATATATATAAAGACACCGAGGTTTTTAACACACAAAGAGGACTGTATCGGAGATCCATTCATATTCATACTGACTGTTGATAAAACTTTATTTTTTTCCATTGTATTTCCACATAACATCAATTCCATGCTTCATCATTTAACTCCAATTTGTTTGATTCCATCCAACACTTTCCCATCTCTGATACAGTCCTCCATATATATAATAATTAAAAGAGGGATATTGTTTGGTGTGTCGAATTTGTAACAATTGGGTGTTTATCTGCATAACATGGAAAGATAAAAAAAATGAAATAAATTAAAATCCCTTTATTCATTCCATATGGGAAATTTGTCTCTAGGGTTATTCCAAGGAAGACTGAATAACCAGGCGTCAGCCGCAGTGAAGCGCCGCAAATTGAGCTAGGGCGAGGTGACTTGCTCAAGGCCACACAGGGCAGCGGCGGCTGATCAACTCGGTACCTTTCGGGCACGAAGCAAAGACAGTAGCGCTGAGCCACACCTGACCCTCCAAAGATATATTATTTTTACAAACATTTTAGACAGTGGCCGAATGTAACATGTAAAGAGCGCAGGTCCATGATTGGTTAAAAAAATATACAAAGAATGAAGTAGAGTTTGAAATATGTTTTTTCTTTGCATTTCGTTTGGCATTCAACATGTAAAATATGCGGCTATGTGGCCTTGTGGTGGTGACACTCGCTTTCGGAATAGGAAGGTTCTTATTCAGCCTCGCCCGGCGCATCGTTGAGTCCTTAGAAAATGCTCTTACTCAGATTCTCTTACTGTACTCAGATGTAACATGAGCACGTGACCACAGCGTTATTTCTGTCTTTAAAAAACATGTCCCTATCACTTATCGGTTCCAGGTACATGTTATGTGTTGCTGTTGATCAGGGACCCTTGTAAAGCGCTTTAATTACGTTGAAAATTGATATTACGCAATATAAAGCTCAAATTATTTTTAAAATTAATTGTCATAGCCTGACAATGGTTATAATCCCCCCCCCCCCCCCCCCCATGTAATCACCAGATATGGTCAGAGCTTAACACTGGTTATATTTCCCCTTGTAATCACCAGATATGGTCAGAGCTTAACACTGGTTATATGTTTCCCCTTGTCATCATCAGATATGGTCAGAGCTTAACACTGGTTATATGTTTTCCCCTTGTAAATCACCAGATATGGTCAGAGCTTAACACTGGTTATATTTTTTCCCCTTGTAATCACCAGATATGTCAGAGCTTTAAACGGTT
>NC_088367.1:6950584-6955198 GCF_034508935.2 Berghia stephanieae | reverse complement strand
TCTTGAGGTATGACATTGGCTTTCGGATCACAAGGTCATGGGTTCGAGCCTCGCTCGGCTCATAGTTGAGTTATTGAAAAAGACTCTTCACTGAGTAAAGTAAATGAGTAGGGTAAGGTGGGGTGGGGGGGGGGGGGATTCGAAGAATACAAAAAGACCCTTTGGATACTGTTCAAAGTTTTAACTACCGTTGATTCTATTTCCTATTTGAACACAAGAAGCAGCTACTTTACTACTGTTGAATTCTGACAATTTTTCAAGTTTTTATGAGCCCATTGATGGTAAGTGCAACACTCATGGTTTTCAAATATGACAAAATGGTGTTAAATTTCTTCAACTTTGAAGCTCGAGCTAGAAATGCTTATATTTGTTCGCCTCTGTTATACGTATCTTGGAAAATGTAAACAAAATTGATGGATTGATATCAATTATATTATGTATTAACTTGTGGAGCTGAATTAGTCTCCCTAATTCCCTGCATTTGAGACGAGCTAGATCGATGAATGATAAACGTTCGTCAATACTCTTCAATAGTCGTAACGTCACTTCCTTCCTAATGACGCATGGTAACTTAGTAACACTGGCTCTAAACTATCGGAAAAATGACGGACGCCCGAATGAAACATTTCTCCGGCGAGCATAAAAGCGTTTCCAGAGGAAAAAAAAAACAACATAAATTTGATCATGTTTTGACTTTTACACATTCTGACCACAAGGCTATGAAAAGGGAATGAAAAGTTATAGCCAGCATGAAGAATAAAAAGTAATGATTTTCTTTGTTTAGAACCAAGATGGCTGCCGTTGCCGGTGGCGTGACATCAGACTATTGAATCCTATTGACATGTTCTCAAGTCCCATTATAGCAATGTCAATGGTTTTATTTTACAAAGAGAAGCCCCCAACATAGTTTACTAATTGTTTTTCTTAGAAAATTATTGGAAGTGTGTAGCCTATTAATACTGTTTGAATAATAAGCCTTCTTGGCGCCTACATGATGTTACTTATGCGTGCCCATGCTTTAGAGCCGGATCTAGCAGGGATTTCTGTTCATGTTTTTTCTCCTTTTTCTATCTTCTTCTTCTTCTAGGTTCCATGCTGGTCCAGGCTTCGGATACTGCATGAATTATCTCTCTCCATTCCTCCCTGTCTCTTGCCTTTTCAAACAGCTCTTGGATTGTTAGGCTGGTGAAGCCCTTCAGTTGGTCTATGAGTGTTTTTCTTTGTCTCCCCCGGGCGCGTTTACCAGGTATTTTTCCACAACTTGCCAGGTATTCATTCTTATCTTTCCTTACTATGTGTCCGAAAAAAGGATAGTTGTCGATCCACTATTAAGGGCATTAGTTTCCTTTGTTGGTATGTTTGTTTTAGCACTTCTTCGTTCGTTTTGTGTGCAGTATACGATATTCTCTGCATCCTTCTCAAGCACCACATTTCAAAAGCTTCAATGTTCTTTTGTGTTTCTGCATTTGTAGTCCAGCTTTCGCATCCGTATAACAAGATTGGCCACACGTAGCACTTCAAGACTCGGAATCTAATCCCGAACGACATCTGTTTGTTTTTCAAAATGTTTCCCAGGTCCATGAAGGCCTGTTTGGCTTGAGTTATTCTTGCTCGTATGTCTCGGTTACATCTTCCATCTGTTGTCACTATTGAACCTAGGTATTTAAAACTTTCTACGTTGGTAAGTTGCTCGCCGTGAATCGTTATATTGCAGGTGTTGTTGTTTTCGGGGTTTTTCTGTATTACCATGCATTCCGTTTTGGTGATATTCACTTCCATTCCCTTGGCTTCACTATCTACTACCACTTTGTCAACAATCTTTTGAAGTTGGATTTCCTTTTTCTATAGAGATTGGCTAATCATGGTGATAAACTACAAGAAAAGACGGTGTCGTATGACCTTGCACATTGGGACCCCCACCCAGGCCTATTGGTCTCATGTCTACAAAGATTGTTGTTGTGTTCATTTCAGACGTTAATAGGATTCAACAGTCGTAACGTCACTTCCTTCCTAATGACGCATGTTAGCTTAGTAACACTGGCTCTAAACTATCGGAACAATGGCGGACGCCCGTATGAAATATTTCTCCGACGAGCATAAAAACGTTTCCAGAGGGGAAAAAAACCCCATATATTTGATCATGTTTTGACTTTTACACATTCTGATCACAAGGCATATGAAAAGGGAATGAAAAGTTCTAGCCAGCATGAAGAATAAAAAGTAATGATTTTCTTTGTTTAGAACCAATATGGCCGCCGTTGCCGGGCTGCGTGACATCAGACTACTTAATCCAATTATTGTTCCTGATTGTTTCATTCTCGTTTTTGCATGCTTGTCATGGTGGGTGTGGATTTACCCCAAAATGATGAATAAGCGAATAAAGAGAAAATTTTGAATTTATGAAGTGTCGTTCCTTCTTTTAAAATGTTATTTGTACAGAATCCAAGTGTGAATGGCTGTGGGATATTTGTATTCTGCATGTGTGTTCACCTCATCAATAGAAACTTTATGACAATAAACTGAAACAGTTGGATGTGGAATTTTCCCCATCTTGCCCTACTCGGTCGTTAACATAACAGTCTCTGTCGGATAGAAAAAATGTAATATCGCCTAACAGGCGCCATGTCTCGTTCTACATGTAACGTGTTGCTGTTGGTCAGGGACCTGTTGTAAAGCGATTTGAGCATGTTTAGTGGATATTGCGCTATATTAAAGCTGACGTTTTCTATTTAAAAATATATTGGTATGGGAAATTGTAGGTTTTCCTCAATTAAGTTTCTGTGATTCTTCCTTAAAATTGGTTCGATGTATTTGAAACGAGAATTGCTACAGTTCATTGCTAGATAAGGATATTAGGCAAATG
Organism: Berghia stephanieae; assembly: GCF_034508935.2. NCBI lineage: Eukaryota > Metazoa > Mollusca > Gastropoda > Nudibranchia > Aeolidiidae > Berghia > Berghia stephanieae. Next base: position 6,952,335 of record NC_088367.1, on the reverse strand, counting down.
GAATCTAATCAGGAAAATGTAAGGGTTTTAAGTTTATTGAACCTCAAACCGAGCGATATATAATCTCACTCTCTCTCTCTCTCTCTCTCTCCTCTCTCTCCTCTCTCTCATCTCTCTCTCTCTCTCTCTCTCTCTCTCTCTCTCTCTCTCTTCTCTCTCTCTGGGACCGGAAATTTAGCAAATTCTATCCCCCCCCCCCTCACCCAATCAAATGTTAGGGTAATATTCCACTTTGAGGGCAGATCGGTAGCTGTACACGAGGCAGAGTGTCACAGCGGTGCGGCCTTTACTTAGTACCCTAAGGGGATTGAGTTCGACTCCCCACCGCGCTGTTTTTGTGGCCTTTAGCAAGTCTCTTTCACCCTAGTCGTGGACTTCAGTAAACTGAAGGCCTGATACCGTAGCCATCGTTATGTTATAGCCTGATACTGACCAAAAAATGACGTCAAAATGCCAGTTTTTTGCCACAAAAGAAAACAAATCATGAGTTGTATTCAATAGTTCAACCAATGAAATAACTTGTTTCCATGAGCTCTACTAACGACAACTCACTAGACGGTGCAAAAACCAATAATGACGTCAAACTGCCAGTCCTTTTGGATTTCAGTATCAGGCATAACGATGGCTACGCTGATACTGACCAAAAAAATGACGTCACAAAAGCAGACGACGATCACCAAACCTTAAGTGAAAAGTGAGTTGTTAGAAGTGCTCAAGGAAACAAAGGATTCCATTGGTTACGCTGTTGATTACAACTCACAATTAAGTTTTCCCCGTGATCTTCTTTTATGACGATGTTTTTGGTTAGTACCAGGCTTTTACTTTTTAGGGAACGATGGGTACAGCCAAGCTCACTTTAAGTTTAAGTCGTTGCACTGACGCCTGGATGACTCCAGTCTTCCCTCTGAAGATACCATAAAGATACATTAATAATTGGTGTCGAATTGTCACAATTGTAACATCTTGACAAGGAATTTACCCAATGGAAACCGTACGGTGCTCTTATTGGCTAACCAACCAGCGGCCTCGATGAGAAAAATATCCGCCATTGAGACATGGCTGGGAATCGCGTTACTATAGTAAACAAGCGCTGATCGGCCGTTCATGAAATCTAAGAAATAACTTCCTGCTCGCTCGTTAACTCAAAATTATTCAAAACGATGTCTCTAAAATGATATAAATGTGACTTCTTAAGGTTTTCTTCACGGTCCAAACCACTCAACGTTCTATTAATGATTACGTCCTAGGCAAAAAGGAATATTGACAGGTCGACCGAGAGTTGAACTCGTCAGACACAAACATCAATGCGAAGTGAAGAGAGAGTCAAGCTCTTGTTTGTCTTGTCCTGTTCTATATAGAGAAAAGGATAAATAGTATAGCCCCGTGTGTGAGTGGTTTCGTGTCATAGTTATGTTTTTACTGGGGGTAGTGAGGATGATGTGGTGTTGGTGATTGTAGTAGTAGTGGTGTTGATGATGATGTGGTGGTGGTGGTTGTAGTTGTAGTAGTAGTGATAGTGATGATGATGTGGGGGTGGTTGTAGTAGTATGGTAGTGATGATGATGTGGTGGTGGTGGTTGTAGTAGAAGTTGTAATGGTGATGATATGGTGGTGGTGGTGGTTGCAGTAGTAGTGGTCGTGGTGACGATGTGGTTGTGGTGGTTGTAGTAGTAGTGGTAATGGTAATGATATGGTGGTGGTGGTGGTTGTAGTAGTAGTAGTAGTAGTAGTAGTAGTAGTAGTAGTAGTAG
>NC_088367.1:6943084-6945584 GCF_034508935.2 Berghia stephanieae | reverse complement strand
CAAAAGCACACGTACGAGAATAAAACAAATGGGAATGGTTCAAATAGGGAACAGATTCCAAGAGCACACTATCACTATCACAGTGTCCTTAGTTTGAGATGACGTAAGAATGTCATCCAGACACAAGCACAAGATCGCACCAAGAGGAAAACGCTCAATCAAATGCTTACAAAATATGATATTCAAATTAAAACAAAAGCATTACAGTACATACCAAAGAGTAAGAGAGGATTTACAAGTAGCTAGTTTTCTTTGGTTTTTAAAGATCTGGGAAAGTATGTCTGAAACGGTGTCAATGCCAAAGCACGAAAAAAACACACAAGAAAAGTAAGACAAAGGGAAGTGGCACAAATAAGGAACAGATGTAGATTTCAAAAGAGTACACTGTCATTGTGCATAGTTTGAGATCACCTAAAAGTCTCATCCAGACACAAGCACAGGTCCCCGCTAAGAGGAATACACTCAAATGTTTACAAATTATATGTTTAAAAAAAATCACGCTACATAACAGAGACGATTTATAAGAAAGAAAAAAAATATCCAAAAACTAAAACTATACATTCGACTGTTTCCCTCACTCCCAGCCAAGGACTCTCTCCAGTGTCGAGACAAAACCAAGTAACGTCATTCCAAGACAAAGGCAGAAAGCAATTGGAAAACAGATATAAGGGTACAGAAGACACCTTAAGTACCTCCCTGCCCACTATGGGACATAAAAAGCCCTACCCAGACACAGCAAGTGATCAATAGACTCTTCCCAAATGATTTAAAAGGGGAAAAAATCGTCTCCCAAAACTAATACTACACGGTTTCCCTCTCAGCCAAGGACTCCGGCCAGGGCCAACCAGGCAAGTAATCTCATTCCAAGAAAAAGATAGAAAGAAACTAGGAAAATTAAAAATAGATATAGGGGGATGGATATGTGTACAAGACAAAGCTCACTGCACAATTGAGTCCTTGGAAAATGCTCTTTACCCACTTTCTCTCACCATACTCAAGAGTAATTGTATTATCGCCAAACAGGCGTCATGTCTTGTTCTACATGTTACGTGTTGCTGTTAGTCAGGGACCCCTTGAAAGGTCTTTGGGCACATTTAGTGGATATTGCGCTATATAATAATAGCTAAAGTTGGCTTTTTTTAAAAAACTGACCTTCTCGCCACAATGGGAGGTCAGAAGACCCCAGCCAAAGACCTGAAGTAAAAATAACCAAATAAAAAGTAAGACACAGAGGAATGTTTCAATAGTCCGATGTCACATCCGCCCAGCAACGAGCATGTTGGTTCAGAACAAAGAAAATCGGTACTTTTTATTCTTCAAGCTTGCTAGACCTTTTTGTTTTGTTTTTTTTTAAGGGTTTTACGGCGCTTGCAACACATTTAGGTTATATCAGCGCCAGTAAAAAGGAAGAAAATGGGATAGTAAAAAGTTCTAGAATTACAATTAAAGCACCCAAGAGAAAGTGAGACAAAGGGGAACTGGGAACAAATAGGGATCAGATGTAGATTCCAAGAGCATACCACCAATGTACTTAGTTTGAGATCACCTATGTCTCATCCGGACATAAGCACAAAATCCAACAAAGAGGAATACACTCAACTGCTTACATTATACATTAAAAATAACCAATATAATAATACATAACAGAGAGATGATTTACAAGGAAAAAAATATCATCTCCCAAAACAATAACTATGCATTTGACTGTTTCCCTCTCAGCCAGGACTCCGACGAGGGCCCGGAAAAAACCAAGTAATCTCACTCCAAGACAAAGACAGAAAGTTTGTTGGATAAGATATAAGGGGATAGAAGACACAGTATGTACCTCCCTGCCCGCTATGGGAGGTCAGGATCCCCACCCAGTAGACCTTTTTCACATGCCATGTGATCAGAACGTATAAAGTCAAAACATGATCAGATTTATAATGTTTTTTCTCCTCTGGATACACTTTTATGCTCGTCGGTATTTCATAAGGCGTCCGCCATTGTACCGATAGTTTAGAACCAGTTCCTATGCGTCAATACGAGGGAAGTGACGTTTTTAAAAGAGTTTTATGGCGCTTGCAACACATTTAGGTTATATCAGCGCCAGTAAAAAGGAAGAAAATGGGATAGTAAAAAGTTCTAGAATTACAATTAAAGCACCCAAGAAAAAGTAAGACATAGGGGAACTGGGAACAAATGTGACCCATCGTCTCAAAACGGTATTATGTCGGAACGAACCAGATGCTTAAAAGCCGAATTTAGTGTTAAACTGGTCAAAAATATAAATTGTTGGCATTAGCACCCTAAAATATTGTATTTTTTTTTGTTTGTTGCTTTAGGTCTCTTCCAACACAATTGAGGTTATATGAGAGACCGCTGAAACAAAAAAAAAACAAGCAATCTAACAAAAATAGTACAAATGTAAATCAAAATCATAACCTGAAGATATCATAAGCTAAATTATAAATAACCAAGAACAAACAGGCAGAAGATTTACAGAAAAAAAAATATCCCC
>NC_088367.1:6927735-6942984 GCF_034508935.2 Berghia stephanieae | reverse complement strand
CCTGCTGTGTTCTGCTACTTTATATGTGAGTACAAGTACATTATTTGAAGTCATTCAACTCTTTTTTAGTTGGGAAAGGGGGGGGGGGGGGGGGGGGGGGAGAGATTCTCCCCCTCCCAAACCCCCTTCTAGAAGTTCTAGTGTAGGGGGTTTGGGAGGGGGGAGACTTAAAAAAAAAAGTTTCCCCCCTCCCAAACCCCCTACTAGAACAAGAAGACTCGGGATGTAGTAGCTTATGGAAGGTCTCCCCTTTGTTATTGTTTGAAGACCGCCAAATAGGTGATCGGTATCTCAACCAGATCATTGTAAATGTTGTTGGTTACAAAACATAGATAGAGGTTTGGGGTGTTGATTGATTCATCTGGTGGGCAAAACTAGTGTTTATTTTACATAAACGTGTGTCATTAATAGAATTATTGGATATAAATTACTTTTTTTGTGTGGCTTTGTGATGTAGAGAGAGTATCTGACACTGAATAGTGGTTTTGCACTATAATACGGTGGTTTTTTTTACGAAACCTGACAAAGTTATGGGAAGAGGGCAGCTGTGGGAGTGCATATGGGACTCAGAGAAGTGTACACCAGTGGGGAGTGAACCTGAGACTATGGTTTTCGACGGGTTTCAGGTAGTTTCATATAAAAGCAATTACTTTTTTACGAAACCCGGCAATATCAGACAAAGTTGTGGGAAGTAGGCAACAGTGGGGAGTGAACCTGAGACTCAGGGAAGTGTACACCAGTGGGGAGTGAACCTGAGACTATGGTTTTTGGTGGTTTTCAGCGAGTTTCATATAAAAGCAATTACTTTTTTACGAAATCCAACGAAACCTGGCAATATCCGACAAAGTTATTGAAGTAGGCAACAGTGGGGGGTGATCTTGAGATTCAGGGAAGTACACTTGTGGGGAGTGAACCTGGGACTCTGGACTTTGTAAAAAAGCAATACCAAGGGGGAGGGGGAATTACTTTTTACGAAACCCGCCACAACCCGACAAGGTTATGGGAAGTAGGCAGCAGTGGGGATTGAATCTGGGATTTGGACACCGATGAGGATTGAACCTGGGACTGTGAGAGGCTGATACCAGTGGACAGTGAGCTCAGAATGTACTTTTATTTCGAAACCTACTGAAATTGTCAAAAGTTATGGGAAGGGGGCACCATTGGGCAATGAACCGGGATTCAGGGAAGTGCACACCGGTTGGGAGTGAACCTGGGACTGTGAGAAGAGGATATCAGTGGAAATGAACCTGGGACTATGGAAGATAGATACTAGTGGGAAATGAAGCCGGACAATGGGAGTTGGGTGCCAGACGAGAATGAAGCAATTACTTTTTTACAAAACCACCGAAAAACCAAAGACTTAGGTTTACTCCCCAATAGTCTACACTTCCCTGAGTCTCGGGTTCACTCCCCCACTGTTGCCTACTTTCTTTCCATAACTTTGTGGGATATTGTCGGGTTTCATAAAAAAGTAATTGCTTTTTTTTTACGAAACCCAGTCCCAGGTTCACTCCCCAATGGTGTACACTTCCCTGAGTCCCAGGTTCACTCCCCACTGCTACCTACTTCCCATAACTTTGTCGGGTTCGGCGTGTTTTGGCAGGTTTCGTAAAAAAAGAAACACCCCTAAAAATACCACCTGTATTCAGAAAATAGATGTCAATTGTAGTCTAATATTCAGTATATCTATTTAAATAATAATAATAATAATAATAATAATAATAATAATAATATAATAATAATAATAATAATAATAATAATAATAATAATAATTATTATTATTATTGTTATTATTATTATTATTATTATTATTATTATTATTATTATTATTATTATTTTTTTATTATTATTATTTTTATTTTATTATTATTATTATTATTATTATTATTATTATTATTATATTTATATTATTATTATTATTATTATTATTTATTATTATTATTATCATTATTATTATTATTATTATTATTATTATTATTATTATTATTATTATTATTATTGTTATTATTATTATTATTATTATTATTATTATTTATTATTATTATTATTATTATTATTATTATATTATCTATTATTATTATTATTATTATTATTATTATTATTATTATTATTATTATTATTATTATTATTATTATTATAAATATTATTATGTATTATTATTATCACGTAAATTTTAATATAATACGGCAATTAATTCACGGAAGTACATCGCTCAATTAATAATGGCAGAAAGTCTGGCCACATATTTATAATGAATCGGGTTTGTCTTAGATGACCAAACAAACAAAAACAAAACAAACAAAACAAAACAAACAAACAACAACAACAACAACAACAACAACAACCAACAACAACAACAAATGAGACAAACAAAAAAAAGCAAGATTTTAAAAAATAATAAACAATAGAAGAGCACATCAATGAAAAACAACAACGAGATTATAACACATAAAAGATATTCGTAATAAATCGATAACTGATTAAATTACTCGAACTACTTGATTAAAAAAAAAATAATAATCATAATAATGATGATGATGTCGATTACAACACCAAACAATAATAATAATATATAATAATAATAATAATAATAATAATAATAATAATAATAATAATAATAATAATAATAGTAAGTAAGTAGAAATATAATAATAATAATAATAATAATAATAATAATAATAATAATAATAATAATAATAATAATAATAATAATAATAATAATAATAATAATAATAATAATAATAATAAAAGAACAATAGTATAATATCAACATTAAAGCATATTACAAGCAAATAAAATTATTAAAACAAAAGTTTAAAAAATATCAATAGACAGAAGGAATTTTTAAAATATTGGGGGAAAAAAAAAGTTATCCCTGCCGGGATTTGAACTCTCGAACCTTGCCATGGTGTCACTGAACATTTAGTGACATTTAATCATGTCTATTTAGATATTTAAAAATGTATATGAATGCCACTCTTACTTTGATATTTTGAACTATGTTAATTGCACCATAGCAGAAATTAAAAAATTACGATCAAAATATTTTTACAACTTTGAATCGGGCTGTCAGTTACTGCACGTGTTCAATCTGGAAGTAGGTCGGCAGTTCAACCGAGATTGTCGCACTTTTCACTCTCTCTATAAAAAAGAGTTCCTTGTGGATACTGAATAGTGGCAAAGCACTATTCAGTATCAGATACTGAATAACCACTTCCTAAAATAAAACTGTTATCAAGCTGACTGGCTACTTCAACAGTCAAATAATCTCTGATCAAAGCAATTTTCTTTAGATAAACATTTTAAATGTTACATAGGTTATCAAAATAGGCTTCAACAGTCGTAACGTTACTCTCCTTTTAATGACGCATTGTAACATAGTAACTGGTTATAAACTATCGGACCAATGGCGGACGGCCTTATGAAATATTTCTCAGACGAGCATTAAAGTGTAACCAGAGGAGAAAAAACATTATAAATCTGATCATGTTTTGACTTTATACATTCTGATCAAATAACATGTGAAAAAGTTCTAGCCAGCATGAAGAATAAAAAGTACCGATTTTCTTTGTTTAGAACCAAGCTGATCGTTGCTGGGCGGATGTGACATCAGACTATTGAATCCTATTTGCGTCTGCATGGATACATTGCTATGTATTTTATATATAATATATATATATAATATATATAATATTATATATATATATATATATATATATATATATATAATTATATATATAAAGACACCGAGGTTTTTAACACATAAAGAAGACTGTGTCGGGCATCGATTCATATTCAGACTGACTTGATAAAACTCTATTTTTTTCCATTGGTATTTCCACATGACATCAATTCCGTCTTATCATTTAACTTTAATTTGTTTGATTCCATCCAACACTTTCCATCTCTGATACAGTCCTCCATATATATATATAATTAAAAGAGGGATATTGTTTGGTGTGTCGAATTTGTACAATTGGGTGTTATCTGCATAACGATGGAAAGATAAAAAAAATGAAATAAATTAAAATCCCCTTTATTCATTCCATATGGGAAATTTGTCTCTAGGGTTATTCCAAGGGAAGACTGGAATAACCCAGGCGTCAGCCGCAGTGAAGCGCCGCAAATTGAGCTAGGGCGAGGTGACTTGCTCAAGGCCACACAGGGCAGCGGCGGCTGATCGAACTCGGTACCTTTCGGGCACGAAGCAAAGACAGTAGCGCTGAGCCACGCTGACCCTCCAAAGATATATTATGTTTTACAAACATTTCAGACAGTGGCCGAATGTAACATTGTAAAGAGCGCAGGTCCATGATTGGTTAAAATATATACAAAGAATGAAGTAGAGTTTGAAATATGTTTTTCTTTGCATTTCGTTTGGCATTCAACATGTAAAATATGCGGCTATGTGGCCTTGTGGTGTGACACTCGCTTTCGGATAGGAAGGTTCTTAGTTCGAGCCTCGCCCGGCGCATCGTTGAGTCCTTAGAAAATGCTCTTTACTCAGATTCTCTTACTGTACTCAGATGTAACATGAGCACGTGACCACAGCGTTATTTCTGTCTTTAAAAAACATGTCATATCACTTATCGTTCCAGGTACATGTTATGTGTTGCTGTTGATCAGGGACCCTTTGTAAAGCGCTTTAATTACGTTGAATTGATATTACGCAATATTAAAGCTCAAATTATTTTTAAAATTAATTGTCATAGCCTGACATTGGTTATATCCCCCCCCCCCCCCCCATGTAATCACCAGATATGGTCAGAGCTTAACACTGGTTATATTTTCCCCCTTGTAATCACCAGATATGGTCAGAGCTTAACACTGGTTATATTTCCCCTTGTAATCACCAGATATGGTCAGAGCTTAACACTGGTTATATGTTTCCCCTTGTCATCATCAGATATGGTCAGAGCTTAACACTGGTTATATGTTTCCCCTTGTAATCACCAGATATGGTCAGAGCTTAACACTGGTTATATTTTTCCCCTTGTAATCACCAGATATGGTCAGAGCTTAACACTGGTTATATGTTTCCCCTTGTCATCACCAGATATGGTCAGAGCTTAACACTGGTTATATGTTTCCCCTTGTCATCACCAGATATGGTCAGAGCTTAACACTGGTTATATGTTTCCCCTTGTCATCACCAGATATGGTCAGAGCTTAACACTGGTTATATGTTTCCCCTTGTCATCACCAGATATGGTCAGAGCCTGCCACTGGTTATATTTTTCCCCTTGTAATCACCAGATATGGTCAGAGCCTAACACTGGTTATATTTTTCCCCTTGTAATCACCAGACATGGTCAGAGCTTAAGACTGGTTATATTTTTCCCCTTGTAATCACCAGATATGGTCAGAGCCTAACACCGGTTATATTTTTCCCCTTGTAATCACCAGATATGGTCAGAGCTTAACACTGGTTATATTTTTCCCCTTGTAATCACCAGATATGGTCAGAGCCTAACACTGGTTATATTTTTCCCCTTGTAATCACCAGATATGGTCAGAGCTTAACACTGGTTATATTTCCCCCTATGTAATCACCAGATATGATCAGAGCTTAACACTGGTTATATTTTTCCCCTTGTAATCACCAGATATGGTCAGAGCCTAACACTGGTTATATTTTTCCCCTTGTAATCACCAGATATGGTCAGAGCTTAATACTGGTTATATGTTTCCCCTTGTCATCACCAGATATGGTCAGAGCTTAACACTGGTTATATTTTTCCCCATGTCATCATGACCATATGGTCAGAGCTTAACACTGGTTATATTTTTCCCCATGTCATCAACAGATATGGTCAGAGCTTAATACTGGTTATATGTTTCCCCTTGTCATCACCAGATATGGTCAGAGCTTAACACTGGTTATATTTTTCCCCATGTCATCATGACCATATGGTCAGAGCTTAACACTGGTTATATTTTTCCCCATGTCATCACCAGATATGGTCAGAGCTTAACACTGGTTATATTTTTCCCCATGTCATCAACAGATATGGCAGGTACCCTGCGACGTTTTGGAGCAAAGTTGGGGTTCCATCCCCTCCCGCTACGATGTTCGTCGGCCACATGGATCGACTGTTTGATTCAAAAACTGGAATTCGATACAACGTGAATAAGTGGACCAAACAATATGGAAAGATTTTTGGGGTATTGTTTTTCCGCGACCCCCTTCTTTTCGTCACAGATTTGGACGTTTTGAAAGAAATTTATGTGAAAGATTTCAACAACTACACTGATAGATATTTCATTGCACGTGACGCATTGTGGAACCCACTTTTAACAAAGGGCTTGTTTCTTAATAGAGGCGCAGAGTGGAGAAGAGTTCGTCGGATTACAAACCCGTGCTTTAGTAGTCGCAAGTTGAAGAATCTTACACATCATATCAATGACATGTGTCACCAACTAGTGGACGCTCTTCACAAACACATCGAAGACGGCACACATCCTGAGGCTAAAACTGTTTTCTCCGCTTACTCGATGGATGCGATTGCAGGTCCCGCGTTTGGGTTGAAACTGAATTGTCAGACTGACATTGATGGAACGTTCTATCGTCACGTGAGAGGAATGGTCAAGTTTGGAATGATGCAAAAAGTTGCCATTGGAGTAGCAGCAATGTTTCCTTTTCTTCAGTTTGTTTTTAAGTTGCTTGATATTCGATTCATGAGAGCCTGTCACGCGAATTATGTAGAGAAAGAATTTACAAAGCTCGTGATGGAAAGAAAAATGTACCCTGACAAGTTCGAAGCAGGCGATTTTATTCAGTCATTGATAAACGCTGAAGCTGATTCTTTGGATGACATCTCTGGGAGTAAAACGTTGACAACTGAGGAGATTGTTTCCCAGTGTGTAACTTTTATAGTTGCAGGATTCGAGACTACATCTACAACTCTCCAATGGCTGATGTACGAACTGGCCAAAAAACCGGATATCCAAACACGTCTAGTAGCAGAAATTGATGACGTCATTGGCAATGACACGGAGGTGACCTATGAACACTGTCAACGAATGAAATACTTGGAATGTGTCATCAATGAAGCTTTACGGATGTATCCAGCTTTGGTTTACCATACACGAATCGCACAAAGGACGACAACTCTGAAAGGATTTACCGTCCCTGCCGGAACTGCAATTGGAATCCCTGCAGGAAACATTTGTCGTGATCCGGAGAACTTTGAGAACCCGGATTCGTTTATCCCCGAAAGATTCATGGATGAAACGAGACCAGTTTCCAGTCTTCTGACGTCACTACCGTTTGGCTTTGGTCCTCGGCAATGTATTGGAATGCGACTCGGATGGCTGCAACTCAAAATAGCCGCCGTGCACGTTCTTAGGGAGTTTTCAATTAACGGAACGTTGCCCGAGCTTGTGGGTGTTGATGACTTTGCTGCTCTTCCTCTACCGCGAGAAAATATCCATTTGATTTTAAGTAAAAGAGAATAACTGAACTGAATACAATTTAGATATACCATTTATTTAAAAGGATGATTGTCAATTGATTCATCTTTGCATGTGTATACTTCACTTTTGCTTTCATATTCGTGGTCTTCGTTTTAGTCAAATACTCAGCAGTTCTGTCCGCCAGATCAATCATACCAAAACATGTAGCCTAACAATGTGTAATGATAAACATTTATAGAAGGAACGGAATTGACGTCACTCAACTCTTTGTTATTGGTTTTAGACAGCCATTTTAATGATTAGTTCTCACTTAATTCTGTCAATCAAACTATAAACGTTTAAGGTTAAACAAAATGTTGCGTGTTAGTACGTTCTATGCGATAGATAGTATGCGCTTGGCTAAGAAGCTCACAACATTACCATCCGCAAGTATAAAGGGAAAAAACACACAAAACTCTGTGTAACCTTGAACTGTTATAGTCTTTATAATACAGTTAAATGAGAATTACTCATAAACGTGTATGGCAAAAATAGAAAACAATAACAAAGACCCTCGTGACGTCAACTTCATTCTATCTATTGGCGGACGTTGTGAGTATTTTGCCTAAACGCATAGCATCAATGTTTGAGAATATAGTGGCGGTCTTAAAAATTATCAAAGAGCTGCGTGAGACACTGGACTGACAGAAAAAGAGCTGAAACTGAAAGCTGCATTGAAAGGGCGGCTATGTGGTCTAGTGGTATGACTCTCGCTTTCGGAGAGTCCTTGGAAAAGGCTCTTTACTCACATTCTCTCACCGTACTCAGGTGTAAAATGAGTACCTGGCTGTTAACAGCGTTGTCTTTGTCCGAAAAATTGTAATATCGCCTAACATGCGTTATGTCCCGTCCTAAATGTTAAATGTTGCTGTTACAGACCCCCCCCCCCCCCCTCGTAAAGCGCGTTGAGCATGTTTAGTGGATATTGCGCTATATATTGACAACAATTTCAATGATCCAAGGTGAATAGACGTCAATTTCAATGACGTCCAAGGTGAAAAGACAACAATTTCAATGACGTCCATAAGGAATAGACAACAATTTCAATGACGTCCAAGGCGAATAGACAACAATTTCAATGACGTCCATAGCCAATAGACAACAATTTCAATGATCCAAGGTGAATAGACGTCAATTTCAATGACGTCCAAGGTGAAAAGACAACAATTTCAATGACGTCCATAAGGAATAGACAACAATTTCAATGACGTCCAAGGCGAATAGACAACAATTTCAATGACGTCCATAGCCAATAGACAACAATTTCAATGACGTCCAAGGCGAATAGACAACAATTTCAATGACGTCCAAGGCGAATAGACAACAATCTCAATGACGTCCATGGCGAATAGACAACAATTTCAATGACGTCCATAGCCAATAGACAACACAGTTTACACCGTATTTTACAAATAAGTCATTTGAATCAGAATAAATTTGGCTAAAGTTTTACAAGTAACAAGACATAAAACATTGTATTTTTTGGTGTTTCTTCTTTGCTTTACTAGATAGTGTTGAATCGACGTGCATATAATTTCAGGTCTGATTACCGGACGCAATTGTGGCCCCGATTTAACATTGTCGTCATGGACAATATTTTACGTTGACTTGAGAGTCTTTCCATTACAGCAACGAGCCAACACCAATAGGCTTCAACAGTCGTGACGTCACTTCCCTCAAAATGACGCATCGTAACTTAGTTACTGGTTCTAAACTATCGGAACAATGGCGGACGCCCTTATGAAATACTTCTCCAACGAGTATAAAAGCGTATCCAGAGGAGAACAACATTATAAATCTTATCATGTTTTGACTTTTAAAGATTCTGATCACATAACATGTGAAAAAGTTATAGCCAGCATGAAGAATAAAAAGTAGCGATTTTCTTTGTTTAGAACCAAGTTGCTCGTTGCTGGGCCGACGTGACATCAGACAATTGAATCCTATCTGGGTTATCAGACCTGCCAATAAGTACAAGTTGTGTTGGATCAATAACGATTCCAGCTGTCTGTCGAATTAATCAGATTACCTGGCATTTTGGACCAACTTGGGCTATGTGGTCTTGTGGTATGACACTCGCTTTCGGATCGGAAGGTCCTGGGTTCGAGCCTCGCTCAGCACTTAGTTGAGTCCTTGGAGAAAGCTCTTAACTCACATTCTCTCACCATATTCAGGTGAACAATGAGTACCTGGCCGTTAACAGCGTTGTATCTGTCCGAATAAAAAAAAGTACCTAATATAGCATAACAGGCGTCATGTCCCGTCCTACATGTTAAGTGTTGCTGTTGGTCAGGGACCCCTTGTAAAACGCTTTGCGCATGTTTAGTGAATATTGCGCTATATAAAAGATCAATTTTATTTACTTCCCTTCCAGTGCTCGAAACTGAAAATGCTCAAATTTTTACTGAGAAGCATCTCTGAGTATTTGACATACAGTAGGACACCATTAAATAAATTAAAACATCACAGGAAGCATTTTCAATATTATAAGATATTCAGACACAACAACATAAAGTCATATGTGAATCAAATAAAGTATGGCCCAGTGCGATTTGTCCTTGTCCAAATCTCAAAAACAACCTTCAAACACAATCATTACATTTCCGGATGGCAGTGTTGTGAGTATCTTATCCAAACGCACAGCACTATAAACTTTTATATAAATGCTGTGCGCTTGGCTCAGAACTCAGAACCTTACAACATTGCCAGCCGAATATAGATAGTATGCGCTTGGCTAAGGATTTCACAACATTGCCATCCGGAAGTATAACGGACCAAAACACAAAACGTTGTGTTACCATGATCGTTTATAGTCTGGTTAATAAATAGAGATTAGTGAGAATTACTCATAAACGCGGATGGCAAAAAACAATAGCAAAGACCTGAGTGACGTCACTTCGTTCTATAAAAGTTCATGGCGACACATAGTTTTGCGTGTTGGTCCGTTATACTTCCGGATGGCAATGTTTGTTATGAGCGCATTAGCCAAGCGCATACTATCTATACACATTTAAGGTTGTACATCTTGTTTAGTATTGTTGGTACGCTTTCTCCGGCTGGCAGATGTTATAAGTTATTTTTAATTAACCGCATAGCATCAACAGTAAAATACTAGACAAAAGAGGAATCTGTTACAAAAGAGGATTAACAATATATATGCCTCAATAAAAAATCATTTTGAAAAACAACAACAACAACAAAAAAACAAAAACAAAAACAAACAAATCAAAAAAACAAACAAAAAACAACAACAAAAAGAGTAAAACAGGCTACGCCAAGGCATATAATCAACACGCGCGCCATTCTTCCCGAGGACCGCAACAACGTTGAATGATCTTCCTGACGGGTCCTGAATGAGGTCAGGAGAATGCACATTATTCATATTATCTGTCATCAAAAATCATTTTTAAAAAAACAAACCAAAAACAACCCGCCCCCCCCCCCCCCCGCACCCCGAAAACCAACAAAAACAACAAACCAGGCTACGCCACGGCATATAATCAACACGCTGTACTTCCCGAGGACCACAACAACGTTGAATAATCTTGACGGGTCCCGAAGGATGTCAGGAGATTTCACATTATTTATATTATCTGTCATCAAAAATCATTTTAAAAAAACAACCACCGTCCCCCTCCCCCAAACAAAAACAAAAAACAAAAAAACCAACAAAACCAACCAAAACAGGCTACGTCACGGCATAGATAAACAACACTTTGTTCTTCCCGAGGACCACAACAACGTGGAATATTCCTGACCCCGCGGTTTTTGGCAAAAAATATTTCAAAATTTTGCAAAGTAAATGATGAATTTTGCAGAACAAAATAAGTAGATTTTGCAGGTTTCTAAAAATGTTGTATCACACCTAACAACTAACTACATGCAAATCATGTCATAAAATATCCCCGCGGAATTACGCAAATTCAAACTGAAAATAATGGGACCAAAAATGGCAATTTTTTCAAGATATATTTGGAAATAGGCACAAAGTTGGGAAAACAAAATAAAAATCTTCATCATCGAATTGCGGCCGCAAGAAACCGCGGGGCCAGACAATTTTCCTGAAGGGACCTGAATGATGTCAGGAGAAATCACATTACTCATATTATTATCTGTCACCATCCTGAAAGTAGCTCCAATCAATAATGCTTTGAATTATTGTTGGAGGCACTGACCCAATCCATCGATCATGCCCAGAATGAAGATGCTTACTAGTACTACTACTACTACTACTACTACTACTACTACTACTACTACTACTACTACTACTACTACTACTGCTGCTGCTGCTGCTACTACTACTACTACTACTACTACTACTCCTCCTCCTCCTCCTCCTCCTCTCTACTACTACTACTACTACTACTACTCCTAGCGTGCAATGTAGTAGTACAAGGTAGTAGTAGTAGTTGTAGTAGTAGTAGTGGGAGTAGTAGTAGTAGTAGTAGTTGTTGTTGTTGTAGCTGTAGTAGTCGCAGTAGTTGTAGAAAGGAAGTGGTTATTCAGTATCAGATACTGAATAGTGCTTTGCCACTATTCAGTATCCATAAGGAACTCTTTTTTACAGAGAGAGTGAAAAGTGCGACAATCTCGGTTGAATGGAAATAAACTGTTGACCTACTTCCAGATTGAACACATGCACTGACAGCCCGATTCAAAGCTGTAAAAATATTTTGATCGTAATTTTTTTTAAATTTTTGCTTTTATGCAATTAACATAGTTCAAAATATCAAAATAAGAGTGGCATTCAAATCCATTTTTAAATGTCTAAATAGACATGATTAAATGTCACTAAGAGTTCAGTGACACCATGGCTTGGTGGATGTAAGCTGTTTGACTCTGAGTTTTAAGGTTCGAGAGTTCAAATCCCGGTAGGGGTGACTTGTTTTTTTTTTCCCCATTATTTTTTAAATTCCTCTGTCTATTGATATTTTTTAAACTTTTGTTTTTATAATTTTATTTGCTTGTAATATACTTTTTATTATTATTATCATTATTATTATTATTATTATTATTATTATTATTATTATTATTATTATTATTATTATTATTATTATTATTATTATTATTATTATTATTATTATTATTTCTACTTACTTACTATTATTATTATTGTTGTTGTAATCGTCATCATCACTATTATGATTATGATGATTTTCTTTTTTAATCAAGTAGTAGGAGTAATTTAATCAGTTATCGATTTATTACGAATATCTTTTATGTGTTATCATCTCGTTGTTGTTTTTCATTATTGTGCTCTTCTATTATTCATTATTTTTAAAAATCTTGTTTTTTTTCTGTTTGTCTCATTTGTTGTTGTTGTTGTTGTTGTTGTTGCTGTTCTTGTTGTTGTTGTTGTTTGTTTGTTTGTTTGTTTGTTTGTTTTGTCATCTAAGGCAAACCCGATTCATTATAAATATGTGGGCAGACTTTCTGCATTTTTTAATTGAGCGATGTACTTCCGTGAATTAATTGCCGTACTATATTAAAATTTACGTGATAATAATAATAATAATAATAATAATAATAATAATAATATAATAATAATAATAATAATAATAATAATAATAATAATAATAATAATAATAATAATAAAATAATAATAATAATAATAATAATAATAATAATAATAATAATAATAATAATAATAATAATAATAATAATAATAATAATAATAATAATAATAATAATAATAATAATTTAGATAGATACTGAATATTAGACTACAATTGACATCTATTTACTGAATACACGTGGTATTGTTAGGGGTGTTTCTTTTTTTACGAAACCTGCCAAAACACGCCGATACCCGACAAAGTTATGGGAAGTAGGCAGCAGTGGGGAGTGAACCTGGGACTCAGGGAAGTGTACACCGTTGGGGAGTGAACCTGGGGCTGGGTTTCGTAAAAAAAAAAGCAATTACTTTTTTACGAAACCCGACAATATCCGACAAAGTTATGGAAAGAAAGTAGGCAACAGTGAGGGAGTGAACCGGAGATTCAGGGAAGTGTACACTATTGGGGAGTAAACCTAAGTCTATGGTTTTTTGGCGGGTTTTGGCGGATTTCGTAAAAAAGTAATTGCTTCATTCTCGTCTGGTACCCATCTCCCATAGTCCGGCTTCATTTCCCACTGGTATCCATCTTCCCTAGTCCCAGGTTCATTTCCACTGATATCCTCTTCTCACAGTCCCAGGTTCACTCCCAACCGGTGTGCATTTCCCTGAGTCCCGGTTCATTGCCCAATGGTGCCCACTTCCCATAACTTTTGAAAATTTCGGTAGGTTTCGAAATAAAAGTACATTCTGAGCTCACTGTCCACTGGAATCAGCATCTCGCAGTCCCAGGTTCAATCCTCATCAGTGTCCAAATCCCAGATTCACTCCCCACTGCTGCCTGCTTCCCATAACTTTGTCGGGTTTTGGCGGGTTTCGTAAATAAGTAATTCCCCCTCCCCCTTGGTATTGCTTTTTTACAAAATCCAGAGTCCCAGGTTCACTCCCCACAAGTGTACACTTCCCTGAATCTCAGGATCACCCCCCACTGTTGCCTGCTTCAATAAGTTTGTCGGATATTGCCATGTTTTGTCGGGTTTCGTAAAAAAGTAATTGCTTTTATATGAAACTCGCTGAAACCCGCCGAAAACCAGAGTCTCAGGTTCACTCCCTACTGGTGTACACTTCCTTGAATCTCAAGTTAACTCCCTACTGTTGCCTACTTCCCATAACTGTCGAATATTGCCGGGCTTCGTAAAAAAGTAATTGCTTTTATGTGAAACTCGCTGAAACCCGCCGAAAACCATAGTCTCAGGTTCACTCCCCACTGGTGTACACTTCCCTGAGTCTCAGGTTCACTCCCCACTGTTGCCTACTTCTCACAACTTTGTCGGATATTGCCGGATTTCGTAAAAATAAGTAATTGCTTTTATGTGAAACTCGCTGAAACCCGCCAAAAACCATAGTCTCAGGTTCACTCCCCACTGGTGTACTTTCCCTGAGTTTCAGGTCCACTCCCCACTGGTGTACACTTCCCTGAGTCTCAGGTTCACTCCCCACTGTTGCCTACTTCCCACAACTTTGTCGGATATTGCCGGGTTTCGTAAAAAAGTAATTGCTTTTATATGAAACTAGCTGAAGCCCGCCGAAAACCATAGTCTCAGGTTCACTCCCCACTGGTGTATACTTCCATGAATCTCAGGTTCACTCCCCACTGTTGTCTACTTCCCATAACTTTCTCAGATATTGCCAGGTTTCGTCGGGTTTCGTAAAAGAGTAATTGCTTTTATATGAAACTCGCTGAAACCCGCTGAAAACCAGAGTCTCAGGTTCACTCCCGACTGTTTGCCTACTTTCAATAACTGTCGGATATTGCCGGGTTTCGTAAAAAAGTAATTGCTTTTATGTGAAACTCGCTGAAACCCGCCAAAAACCATAGTCTCAGGTTCACTCCCCACTGGTGTACACTTCCCTGAGTTTCAGGTTCACTCCCCACTGGTGTACACTTCCCTGAGTCTCAGGTTCACTCCCCACTGTTGCCTACTTCCCACAACTTTGTCAGATATTGCCGGGTTTCGTAAAAAAGTAATTGCTTTTATGTGAAACTCGCTGAAACCCGCTGAAAACCAGAGTCTCAGGTTCACTCCCCACTGGTGTACACTTCCATGAATCTCAGGTTCACTCCCCACTGTTGTCTACTTCCCATAACTTTCTCAGATATTGCCAGGTTTCGTCGGGTTTCGTAAAAGAGTAATTGCTTTTATATGAAATTCGCTGAAACCAGCTGAAAACCAGAGTCT
>NC_088367.1:6912735-6915235 GCF_034508935.2 Berghia stephanieae | reverse complement strand
CAGTCTACAGCCTTAGATAGTGAATTGTACAGAAAACCTCATCTTTCATTCACTCATTCATGAACTCACCCATCGACTCACCAACTCACGTCCACTCAGTCTCTCAACCACTCACTCACACATCCACTTCATTCTACAGATACAGCCACATCCACGACAGTCAACTAGAAACGATCGATAATTCACCAACACCCCCCCCCCCCCCGCCTAACACCCCCTCCCCCCAACACCCCACCCTCCACCTCCAAACCACTCACTAATCCATTTCACTCTCTAATTCAATTTTTAATTGAGCTTTTTTATAGCCAATATCCACTAAACGTGCTCAAAGCGATTTACAGGGGGTCCCTGGCCACTGGCCAACAGCAGCACTTAACATGTAGGACGAGACATGACGCCTGTTAGGCGATATTCCAATTTTTTTTTCGGGCAGAGACAACACTGTTAACGGCTAGGTACTCATTTTACACATGAGTACGGTAAGAGAATGTGAGTAAAGTGCCTTTTCCATAGACTCAACTATGCACCGAGCGAGGCTCGAACCCTGGACCTTCCGATCTGAAAACGAGTGTCATACCATAAGACCACATACCCGCACTCAATCACTCACTCTCTAATTCACTCATTCACTCACTCACTCACTCACTCACTCACTCACTGAATCGCTCTTTCACTCACTTATTGTGAGGTCAGCATACCAGAGACTCAGACATGGTCAGTGTTGTTGTAACGGGATACACACGTGTTGACATCGGCTTTCTTATTTTTTGTGTTTCTTTTACTGACTGTGTTGAATAGGGAAGATGATAATTGTGATGTCAAAAACTGGTTCCAATCTCAATGGAAGTGTAAAACTACTTTTCCGGAGTACTGAATCCATACTTTGTGACGAAAGTGGAAGTCAAATCCAAGACCAATAATAAATGCCTTAAACCCCTTTCCCTCCCCACCACCTCTCCCCCCAACTCCCCCCCTCCCTCCCTATTCATTCCCTATAGATAGTATGCGCTTGGCTAAGAAGCTCACAACATTGTCATCCGGGAGTATAACGGACCAACACACAAAAAAACTATGTGTAACTATGAACTTTTATAGTCTGGATAGTACAGTTAAGTGAGAATTACTCATAAACGTGGATGGCAAAAAAAAACAAAACAAAACAAAACAACATCAAAGACCCCGAGTGACATCAACTTCATTCTCTCTATAACAATCAGCTGTAATTTAGTAGGGGTTAACTAGAGAGGTTAATTAATCCCTATTTACGGGGAAGAAACTCAAATCATATGACTTTTGACCTTTGACCTTTTCGTGAACCAACAACAATCGGAATGCCACCCCTGTCCTAGTTCACCGCTAATTTCTAATTGGTCAACGCAAATGAGGATCAAAACAAAAGGAAGAATGATGACGCCATTACCTCCCTTTACCTCCTTATAATAATAATAATGATAATAATAATAATATAATTAATAACAATAACTCTTCCGTACTCTTGAAAAACTCATATTTTAAAATTTGGCCAGAAAACCCATTCTTCAAATATCGATCGATTTAAATGACCCTCACCTTGGCAAAAAAATAACAAAAAAACTCTCAAACCTGGGACTTCGCGAAGTTTTTTGGCCTAATTTTAAAATATGGGATTTTCCCGAGTACAGCACGACTCATAATAATATCATTAACACCAATAACAGAGGCCCTTACCATTTTAGCCAAGTAAATCTCCCCCCCCCCCCCCCCCCCCCCCATACAATTTGACAATTTCGCTGGGAGCCGATTTTATCTCAACATCAAAAGCCCAATTTTTATAACTAATTACATGACTAAGCGTCGTTATAAATAACAACATTATTATAAAAGAGTTATAGATTGGTATCATAAATTATTATTTTGCTTACTACAGTCTTTGTAATGAAAAAATTGCAACAATTTCAAAAATAAGGGTAACAATTCCCCCCCCCCTCCCCCCCCCCTCCTCCTCCCCCCTCCTCTCACCCACCCACCTTGCCAGTGACTAACTATATTACTATTCGCTGTATGTACTCAAATTATAGTATAGTAAATAAGCTGGTAGTCTTAAATTACCCACGATATTTTTATTGTTGTTGTTATAGATGAAAGCACAAAAATGCTGACAGCGAAGTTCGTTGGTTTTGTGGGTAATAAAATTAATATGTGACGGATAAATCAACGTGATGACATGGGTGGAAATGAGTTGTTTTAGTTTGGTGTTTTTGTCCTCATCGTCGTCGTCGTCGTCGTCATCGTCATCGTCGTTCTTCTAATCCTCTTCTTTATCCTGCTTCCTCTCCTTCTGCTCCTTCTCCTCCTCACCCTCCTCCTCCTCACCCTCCTCCTCCTCTTCCTCCTCCTCCTCACCCTCCTCCTCCTCACCCTCTTCCTCCTCCTCCACATCCTCATCCTTCTCTTCCTCTCCTCCTCCTCCCCCCTTCCTCCACATATTTTCTTCTTTTCAAAAATTATAAAAATCATTAAG
>NC_088367.1:6905235-6910235 GCF_034508935.2 Berghia stephanieae | reverse complement strand
GGGGTTGGATGGGGAAAGAAAGGATTGTAGGGGGGATGTGGGGGGGGGGGGGGGGTGTAGATTCCTTCAAACCATGTTGTATATTGTGTGTTGTGTGTTGTAGTTTCACCGTTCTAACCATAACACACGATGATGCAATGTTTTCCTCACGGGGGAGTGTTCTCGGTTCACGTTCTTCAGGCTGGTATTCATTTCATTCTGGTTCAAGATTGGGACATTCCAAATTCCAAACCCTTATATATGTGACTCATCACATGGATACGGTATTATACCTACCAGGGCAGACCAAATACCAAATAGGAATATGAAAGTTTAAATGACCAGACATTATGGCAACGTTTAATTTTTAAAATAAAATTATTATTTTTAAATTGAGCTTTATATAGAGCAATTTACACTAAATGTGCTCAAAGCGCTTTGCAGGTAGATTAGATAAATAATAAATTCCCTTTATCTTCATAGGGGAAATTTGTTTTTAGCGTCGATTCCAAGGGAAGACGTTGGCTGTAAACAGGAAACAGGGAATGCAGTGAGATAAGTATATGGGTTGATACAAAGACAGAAAGTGTTGAAAGTGCTCGGGCAATGTGGGTAAACAAAGGAAAGATAAGGTGGATTTGGCGTTGTTCTCCTATGTGTGTTTGTGTTTGTGTGTGTGTGTATGTGTGTGTGTGTGTGTGTGTGTGTGTGTGTAGATAGAGGTCTTTGATACGAATACAAGGGAATGGTCGACGGCACAAACGGAAATACTTGAAGGAGTGGCAGGGAGATAGAGTGTTTGGCGATTGATTAGTCCGTAGGATTGAATACGATTTGTCTCACACTTAAAATTAGGAAGAAAAAAAAACAAAAAAAAAAAAACAAACCCCAAAAACAAACCCTTGTCAAGAATCCAGATTGAAATGAAAAACAAAACACTGTAACAAAACAAAACATTTCAACATACAGTTTTTGCAATGGCAGGCGGTGTGATTGACACCCGGTGGAAAGGAACTTAACCACGCCTCTCGGACACAGGGACGGCTGGTAATAATGGGCAGGGTGGGCAAATACCAGCCTGTTTTTTCAAGTTATAAGCTGTATTACCAGGTCCGAAATAATCAAATTTAAATTAGATAATTTCAAAAGTTACTACTTAAACTTGATACTTCGTACTGAAATCAATTTGTGTGTATTTTTGATAGATTGGGAATCACCATGCACCCCGTAATGCATAAACCAGGATACGCTCCTGTTCTTTTTATCACCACCCCCCCCCCTCCCAACCACTCCACTCCACTCCACTCCGCCCACATCGTCATCTCATCGTCACGTCGCCTGACGGTGAACTAACTCCGATTTTTGCTGTCTGGCCTCTCTAGTACTAGGTCGGGCTAATTCAAATGAGCCCACCTTAATAACCAGTGAACACTGAATAGAGCTTTTGGCAAACGAACTTTTTCTTATTTATTGCCTTACTTGTGCTGGTACCATTGATGTAATGACTTTGGGAAGGTTCCAGTATTGAATTAAATTTATTAACTTACTAATATTATATCAATTTAGTATTAATTTGTGTTGTTTTTATATATTTGTTTATCCATTTAAATTATTTCTTTTTTTTTTCTCGTTTTCTTTAGTACTTCTCAAAACTCATTTATTTAAATTGTTTTCTTATTTGTTTTTTTTTTTTTTTGTTGTTTTTGTTTTTTAACAAATTAATTTGTTAGTTCTTTTTTTTATATTATTCTTAAAGTAATTACCGCTGTATTTTTATTGCCAGACTAAATAATTTTGCAAAACAATGTAATTTTCTATTGTATTCCCTCTAATAAAATAAAACACTTTTATTCAAAAGTCACGACTAAATAAATATATAAAATACAACCACCATTTTGGTTTTCTCAACAATTGAATTAGTATACGAGAAATACTCTTCTGAGTAAGGAGAGAGTTGAATTCTTACTAAGTTATAGAGGAAATAAATACGTTTAAAGGAAGGGTGGGCAGATTCCGTACTTGCCCGTCCTGAAGCTAATACATACATAAGATGGTTCGCGATGAAGAGGCGGGAAGCTAGGGGTTGGTTGGGGAAGGAGTAAAGATAACACGGTCGTTATTGTGATAGTATAACGAATGCATGAGGAGGATTGGTAACATTCTTTTGTCTTAATTGTATTGTGTGAATTATTGGCGAAAGCCTAAGATTAAATAAACTTTGTAATATCGTATGGTGGTAACCATCATTGTCGACGACATCGTTCATCATCATCATCATCATCATCATCATCATCATCATCATCATCATCATCATCATCATCATCATCATCATCATCATCATTAACACAACAACAACAACAACAACAACAACAACAACAACAACAATATTAACAACAAGTACAACAATAGCAATAAAAACAATATCAACATCATCATACAATTTCCGTCATCGTCTCCACAACTATCATTCTAACCAACAGCACCACCAAAACCACTATCATAATTACATCCTCCCTCACCGCCTCGTCTTCCTCCTCCTCCTCCACCACCACCACCACCGCTACCACTATTCCAACCACTACCACCACCGGCACAATCATTCTAACCACCAAGACAGCAGTAAAAATGATGCAATTTCAGCTCTGAATGAAACTCGAGTCATATCGCTGTTGTTGCTTCTCGATGAAAACTTTAAGGTTACTACATACTACTGAAAACCAGTAATGTAACAGAAATATTAATCTCGCCGTTGAGGGATTAAAGCATCTCTTTAATTTTCGAGTGAACGAAATGGACTTCTATTGTCAAGGTGTTGTCGCATTATGTCTCGTCGCTTTAGTTTTTAGTTGTATTCTCTTTCGTGATTAATTTTTGATTACGTTTGGAATAATTAAAATCTACTGGTATTGTCATTTCATTGTGAATGTGATTATTTGTGGTTGAAATATTTTTTTTTAAAGGTGAAAAAAAAATTATAATTTAAAAATTTTTAAAAAAATTATATTATATATATATATATATATATATATATATATATATATATATATATATATATATATATATATATATATATATATGACCGGATCATCTTTGCCCCACCACTGTAAATAGGCTAGAACCGCCACTGCTCGGACAGTCGTCATAATGTAAACAATGGAAGTGATTGGTAGACATAGCATTCATTCATTCATTCATTCATTCATTCATTTATTCATTCATTCATTCATTCCTTCATTCATTCATTCAAAGGTTTATTTTAGGTAATTGCCAATATGAAACATACTTGTACATTTACATATAGCGAACGACACAAGTTTTACTATCGATATTGTTTGCTGTTATTGTTTATAAACAACCATTGTGTTTCCGAGCACGTTTGAAGGTGTGCTTTGATTGGTCAAAACTCTACTAGTTAATTACACTTAGATAGCCACGCCTCTCAGACAGTCGTCATAATGTCAACAATGGCGGTGATTGGTAAACATAGCAAATTACACAGGTTTTACTGTCGATGTTTGTTTAAGTAAAATACCCACTGTTCTATCGCTTGATCAATAGAACTAACACAGAAAACTGTGTAAATTTAACTGTTTCTAATATGATCGAAAAAATCGTGTGATTATTAGTCACCCATCTGGCGGTATAAAAACAATAACAATGACCAGAGAGAGGTCGATTTCATTCACGTTTCTGTTTATAAACAACCAACATGTTTGTCCGAGCACGTGTGAAGGTGTGTCACAAATTCCAATGTTTTGATTGGTCAAAAGTCTACTGGTTAATTGTTATTGTGTCCGCTTGTTAACTCGATAACTGCCGGACTCTGAAAAAACACTTCAGGAAATATTTGGTCAGAAAACTCCTCCTTCAAATATTGATCGATTTAAATGACCCTCATCTTGGCGATATCTATCTATCTATCTATTTATCTATCTGTCTGTCTGTCTATCTATCTATCTGTCTGTCTGTCTATCTATCTATCTATCTATCTATTGAATCGTGTTTGATACAAATATGGTACGGATAGTGCTCGACATGTAGCAATGGAGCGAACTATTATTTTAATATTTACCACAATGTTGGAGTCAGTCTACATCGATGTTTCAGGCCTTTTCAGCCATCGTCAGGACTGTTGACTTCAACAAACAACAACAGACAACAAACCAAACTATCTATCTATCTATCTATCTATTTATCTATCTATCTATCTATCTATCTATCTATCTATCTATCTATCTATCTATCTATCTATCTATCTATCTATCTATCTATCTATTTATCTGTCTGTCTGTCTATCTATCTATCTATCTATTGAATCGTGTTTGATACAAATATGGTACGGATAGTGCTCGACATGTAGCAATGGAGCGAACTATTATTTTAATATTTACCACAATGTTGGAGTCAGTCTACATCGATGTTTCATGCCTTTTCAGCCATCGTCAGGACTGTTGACTTCAACAAACAACAACAGACAACAAACCAAACTATCTATCTATCTATCTATCTATTTATCTATCTATCTATCTATCTATCTATCTATCTATCTATCTATCTATCTATGTATCTATCTATCTATGTATCTATCTATCTATCTATCTATCTATCTATCTATCTATCTATCTATCTATCTATCTATCTATCTATCTATCTATCTATGTATCAATCTATCTATCTATCTATCTATCTATCTATCTATCTATCTATCTATCCATCTATCTTATGTGGCTATTGTCGATGGCAACAGACAGAAAATAGCTAAAGTTGTGTCACAGCCAACGTGTAGCTACGTGCAGGTCTGACAGCCCAACCCAATTATGGGCTCGATTTAACGTTGTTGTTATGGACAATATTTTGCGTCATTTTTTGAGTTTTCCATTAATTACGATAATAAGCCCATAACATTTTGGGTTATCAGACCTGCTAAAAAGTACACGTCGGTCACAGCGATAAATTGCCTCTTTCCTTTATAATAGTGGCCACGTTCAGACGTACGTAGTGTCATCTTACGCTTAACAGGC
>NC_088367.1:6891571-6895135 GCF_034508935.2 Berghia stephanieae | reverse complement strand
CATTTTCCCGGGCATAATGTCCAAAAAAAAGATGTATTCCGTTTGAGGTGTTTACAGTCCGTATGTCCTTGTTTCCGTTGTGTAGTGGTGATTAGTGTTGATGTGGAGTGTAAACGCCTCAAACGGAATATATTTTTTCTTCGAACATTATGCCGACTGAAGACGTGGACGAAAGCCACAGTAACGTACGTCTTGGCCATATAATGTGAGTGACAATTTTATATTTTATATTAGCTCTAACCATCATTATCGAGCGCTTTCGTTCCTACGAGTACCCACCAACACTCATAAATATATATATATATAAAAGCAAGAAGTCCCTAGTTCAAGTCCCACTCTGAGTGGCGCTATGTTGAATCCTTGGAAAATGCTCTTTACTCACATTCCCTCCCCTTTTACTCAGGATTTAAAAAATAAAAAACCGGTATCAGCGGTGTCAATGTCGATGAAAGCCTGAAGGAGTGATTTCTCGTCCTACACCAGTTTGTTGGTGGCTTGGGACCTCTTGTAATCCCGCTTTGAGCACATTTTGAGTGGACATTGCAAAATATACAATTGGTGTTTGTGTTGTGTGTCGTGTGTGTGTGTGGTATTGTGTGCGTGTGTGTGTTTGTGACGCGGGGAGAAAAAAGCAACAAAATACCCCCACACAGCCAAAAAAAAAAGACTCAAAAAGACATTTTTTGGGACATCTGCGCCAAAAATAAGCCAAATCAATAAGCTGTGCAAACATGGAAAATACAAGAACAGAAAATGATGCGAAGCGACATTAGAATCTGCCGTTCTCTGGAAAAACCCATATTTAAAAATTTGGCCAGAAAACTCGTCCTTCAAATATCGATCGATTAAACTGAACTCTCATCCTGGCAAAAATTCTCAAACCTTTGGCCAATGACTAGGCTTAACATCGGTTGACGTTAGTGATGGGCACGACACCGTGCAATACTCCAAATAATCGATGAAATGAGATTCGATACACTTGGCATGTCAAAATTTCTTTAAAAACTGACTTTTTAAAATAATCTTATATTTAAGAAATTTTTGGATAAGTTGAATGAAGGGAAGGAGTGGGTGGGGGGGGGGGGGGGGGTCATTATCATGATTTGTTGGTATTTTGGCCAATAATAAATTCTTAAAAATCAAAAAGTGGAAAAGAATTTTGGCCAGAATTTTTAAAAAGACGTTTCGTCCTATTTTGGCCCAATCTGGAGAAGACATCAAGATTGTCATTGATTGATACGTTGATGTGTTTGGTGATTTCACGCCATATTCGTCCGTCGATTTGGTGATTTCATGCCATATTCGTTCGTCGATTTGATGATCTCACCCATATTCGTCGATTTGATGATTTCACGCCATATTCTGAGTTACGAGTTTTTATTATTGCTATTTAGGGAATGATTTGGTTTGGCCATTTTGATGTCTTTTGATCAACGGGACGTGGAGTAGGTGGGGGGGGGGGGGGGGGGGAGGGAGAGGCTTTCTGAATAAAATAAATATTCTTTGCTTAATGATTTTTATAATTTTTGAGAAGAAGAAAATATGTGGAGGAAGGGGGGAGGAGGAGGAGAGGAAGAGAAGGATGAGGATGTGGAGGAGGAGGAAGAGGGTGAGGAGGAGGAGGGTGAGGAGGAGGAGGAAGAGGAGGAGGAGGGTGAGGAGGGGAGGGTGAGGAGGAGAGGAGCAGAAGGAGAGGAAGCAGGATAAAGAAGAGGATTAGAAGAACGACGATGACGATGACGACGACGACGACGACGATGAGGACAAAAACACCAAACTAAAACAACTCATTTCCACCCATGTCATCACGTTGATTTATCCGTCACATATTAATTTTATTACCCACAAAACCAACGAACTTCGCTGTCAGAATTTTTGTGCTTTCATCTATAACAACAACAATAAAAATATCGTGGGTAATTTAAGACTACCAGCTTATTTACTATACTATAATTTGAGTACATACAGCGAATAGTAATATAGTTAGTCACTGGCAAGGTGGTTGGGTGAGAGGAGGGGGGAGGGGGGGGGGGGGGGGTGGAGGGGGGGGGGAATTGTTACCCTTATTTTTGAAATTGTTGCAATTTTTTCATTGCAAAAACTGTAGTAAGCAAAATAATAATTTATGATACCAATCTATAACTCTTTTATAATAATGTTGTTATTTACAACGCCTCTTAGTCATGTAATTAGTTATAAAAATTGGGCTTTTGATGTTGAGATAAAATCGGCTCCCAGCGAAATTGTCAAATTGTATGGGGGGGGGGGGGGGGGGGGGTGAGATTTACTTGGCTAAAATGGTAAGGGCCTCTGTTATTGGTGTTAATGATATTATTATGAGTCGTGCTGTACTCGGGAAAACCCCATATTTTAAAATTAGGTCAGAAAACTTCGCGAAGTCCCAGGTTTGAGAGTTTTTTTGTTATCTTTTGGCAAGGTGAGGGTCATTTAAATCGATCGATATTTGAAGAATGGGTTTTCTGGCCAAATTTTAAAAAAATGGTTTTTTTCCAGAGTACGGCAATGTTATTGTTGTTAATTATATTATTAGTATTATTATTATTATGATAAGGAGGTAAAGGGAGGTAATGGCGTCATCATTCATCCGTTTTGTTTTGATCCTCATTTGCGTTGACCAATTAGAAATTAGCGGTGAACTAGGACAGGGGTGGCATTCCGATTGTTGTTGGTTCACGAAAAGGTCAAAGGTCAAAAGTCATATAGTTTGTGTTTGTTCCTCACAAATAGGCTTTAATTAACCTCACTGTAGTTAACCCCTACTAAATTACAGCTGATTGTTATAGAGAGAATGAAGTTGATGTCACTCGGGGTCTTTGTTATTGGTTTTTTTTGGGTTTTTTTTTTTTTTGCCATCCACGTTTATGAGTAATTCTCACTTAACTGTACTATCCAGACTATAAAAGTTCATAGTTACACATAGTTTTTTGTGTGTTGGTCCGTTATACTTCCGGATTACAATGTTGTGAGCTTCTTAGCCAAGCGCATACTATCTATAGGGAATGAATAGGGAGGGGAAGGGGGGGGGGAGTTGGGGGGAGAGGTGGTGGGGGACCATGTCTGAGTCTCTGGTGTGCTGACGACACAATGAGTGAGTGAAAGAGCGATTCAGTGAGTGAGTGAGTGAGTTAGTGAATGAGTGTGGCTATGTGGTCTTGTGGTATGACCCTCGCTTTCGGATCGGAAGGTACAGGGTTCGAGCCTCGTTTGGCGCATAGTTGAGTCCATGGAAAAGGCACTTTACTCATATACTCATGTGTAAAATGAGTATCTGGCCGTTAACAGTGTTGTCTCTGCCCGAAAAAAAAATTGGAATATCGCCTAACAGGCGTCATGTCTCGTCCTACATGTTATGTGCTGCTGTTGGCCAGGGATCTCCGCCCTGTAAATCGCTTTGCTTTGAGCACGTTTAGTGGATATTGCGCTATATAAAAGCTCAATTAAAAATTGAATTAGAGAGTGAGTGAATGAGTGAATTAGAGAGTGAAATGGATTAGTGAGTGGTTTGGAGGTGGAGGGTGGGGTGTTGGGGGGAGGGGGTGTTAG
>NC_088367.1:6880353-6881471 GCF_034508935.2 Berghia stephanieae | reverse complement strand
AAAAAAAATAAAAAAATTTAATAATTTTTAAAATAAAATAGTAAAAAGAAATAATAAAATAATGATTATAATAAAAATAATAACAAAATGATAAAAATAAAATAATAAAATAAATAATATTAATAAAATAATAAATAATAATAAAATAAAAAAATAATAAAAAAAATAAAAAAATTTAAAATAAGTAATAATGATAAATAATATAAATAACAATAACAAACAATAACAAAAACCCCAACAAAACAAAGGGGGGAAGAAACAGATTCCGACTGTTCAGACAACATCCATCAAGTTTGAAAAAAATTCCCCGACGTCTTTTATCAAGGTCTGATCCCCAAATGTTATGGTCTCATTTTTGAATGGAAATACTCTAAACCAACACAAATAGGGTCCAATTTAAACCACCCAAAATTGGTTCGGTAACCCAGCCCTTTTTGGATCGAAACCCGGGATTGACCCTATTCTGTAATCTTTAACATCCGCAAAAGGGTGCAAAACATATGAAATTTTGTATTTTAAAACGGGGGATGAGGAGGGGAAAACCTCTTGAGTGGGGCCAAAAAAAAAAACATACTTTCCCGCGACTCGGAAAAACCCCTAATTTTTAAAATTTGGCCAGAAAACTCGTCCTTCAAATATCCATCGATTTCATTGACCCTAATCTTGGCAAAAAACTCTCAAATCTGGGACTTGATGGAAGACTTCGCGAAGTCCCAGGTTTGAGAGTTTTTACCAAGATGAGAGTCATTTAAATCGATCGATATTTGAAGGACAAGTTTTCTGGCCAAATTTTCAAATATGGGTTTTTCCAGAATACGACAGAATAGTAGAGAGCACGCGAACAATGGATGCATTTTATGACCCGAGACTTGTCTTGAACCGGAAGTAGTTGACGACACAATAATTATAGTTAAAAGTTGAATTACCGCTGAAATTTGACAACTCGCTGTCGTCTGGTCCAGGTCTTGGCATGCGTTGGCCGTCTGGGTCAGGCTGTCTCGCCTTCTAACTGGTACTGACGTGTATTCAGACAGACGATTCTGATAACACAAATCGTTCTGGGGGGAAATTGGTCTGCGGTGACATGTATATAGATAGAACGAAGCTGACGTCACTCA
>NC_088367.1:6860353-6865353 GCF_034508935.2 Berghia stephanieae | reverse complement strand
ACGTTTAGTCAGAATGCTCACAACATCCGCCAGCCGGATATCACGTACCAACATACACAACGGTGTGTAAACCTTACATGTTTATAGCCTGGTCGATACAAATTAGTGAGACTATTAAGAGTTTTAAAACATTGCCAAAAATAAATAAATAAAAAAAAAAAAAACAAAAAAAAAAAAAAAAGGGGGGGGGGGGGGGGAATGAAAAGTATAGAAAGAAACACAACAGCAGAACAACACTTGTAATAATAATAATAATAATAATAATAATAATAATAATAATAATAATAATAATAATAATAATAATAATAATAATAATAATAATAATAATAATAATAATAATAATAAACAACGTCAACAACAAAAATTGGATAACCAGAGAACCAACTGATGACCCACTCCAGTCCATGTCGTCAGAGAGAGTCCAAGTAGGCCTACCCTATTTCCCCCCCCCACAACCCACGATATCCACCAACTGTATATCACACCATCTCCCAATCTTTCACTAATCCCTATTGATGGACAAAGAGTGGGGAGAGTATTCAGAGACCCGACCTTGGATACTTGGATACGCCAACTGTGCTGGGCGCCCAATTAGGCCCATAATCCGATCAAAGGTGACCCCTTGTAATAGCCATACCGTTGTACTACAGCCGGGTCGTGATTTAACTGTCACCATCTCCATAATGGCCGGCCCCAACCCCTACCTGCCACTAGGGGGCTCCAGTTTCTCTGTGATCTTGAATTATGGCTATTAAATGATTGTGGCTAATAGGAATATTAATACGATCTCTGATGACCGTTGATGTTGTGTGGTATGGAGAATGGAGTATGGTTATGTGGCCTTGTGGTGTCACAATCGGAAGGTTCTGGGATTCTGTTGTAAAGGTCAAGGTTGTTTGGGCCTCACCGACCTCTTTGTTTTTTTTTTTACCGGAACAAGAATGGCCAGATTGGTTAATTGATTGATTCCATTGCTTTTTCGGTCATAAAAACCCGTGCTTGGTTGTTTACGTACTCTTGAAAAACACATATTTAAAAATTTGGCCAGAAAACTCGTCCTTCAAATATCGATCGATTTAAATGACCCTCATGATGGCAAAAACTCTCAAACCTGGGACTTGATGGAAGACTTCGCGAAGTTCCAGGTTTGAGAGTTTTTTGCCAAGATGAGGGTCATTTAAATCGATTGATATTTGAAGGACGGGTTTTCTGGCCAAATTTTTAAATATGGGTTTTTCCAGAGTACGAAAGGGACCAGCTCTTTGCTTCGTACCCTATGGTATTGGGTTTGTCTACCCGCCGCGCTGTGTGGCCTTGTTTTTGTTTTGTTTTAAATGGTTTTATGGCGCTTGCAACACATTAAGGTCATATCAGCGCCAGTAAAAAGGAAGAAAATGGGAAAGTAAAAAGTTCTAGAATTACAATTAAAGCACCCAAGAAAAGGTAAGACACTTGAACAAGTCACCTCGCCCTAGCTCACCTTGCGGTACTGCACTGCGGCCGACGCCTGTGATATTCACACTCTTCCCTAAAGACAAATCTCTCCTTGGGGTGGATAAAGGGAACTTTATTTTTCTTATTCTATTTTGATTAACTCGTGGCTTTCGTTAACCCATGTCCTGTCACGACACCACCCTAAAAATCACCTCACAATAATATGTGACCCTTCGTCTCAAAACGGTATTAAGCCGGGATGACTAAATTGCTGAAAATTGAATTTGTAGCCAGAAATATCAGACTTGAGTTGAGTTTGTTTGCTTTATCTCTATAAAGGAATATCATATTTTACTGTGCTAAATACCAACGTTTCATAGTTTTGACTAGTTTGACGTTAATTTGACTTTTTAGCATCGGGTCCATCCCGACATAATACCGTTTTGAGACACTTGGTCACATATAGTCAAGCTCAAGTTGTTATTATTTTTCTACTTTCAGGCGCCTTCCTCATTCCGTACTGTATCATGTTATTTGCTGTGGGTCTGCCTTTGTTTTTCATGGAATTGGCCTTTGGCCAGTTTGCCAGCTTGGGTCCGATCACCATTTGGAGGCTCAACCCTCTCTTTAAAGGTAAGTAGGTGGTCGTTGGAGACGGGAATAGCTCTCTAGGGAGCTGTGGATGGACGATGGGACGGAATGATCTTGGAAGTGGGACGTAGTATGCGTTATACGATATCATTACTATCGTCATTATCATAATCATCGACGTCATCATAATCACCATCATCATCATCATCATCATCATCATCATCATCATCATCATCGCCATCACCACCACCACCACCACCACCACCACCACCACCACCGCCACCACCACCACCACCACCACCGTCATCATCATCACCATCATCATCATCACCACCACCATCACCACCACCACACCACCACCACCACCCCAATCACCATCACCACCATCCCCATCACCATCATCACCATCACCACCACCACCACCCCAATCACCATCATCACCACCACCACCATCCCCATCACCATCACCACCATCCCCATCACCATCACCATCACCACCACCACCACCACAATCACCATCACCACCATCATCATCATCATCCCCATCACCACCACCACCACCATCATCATCATCACCCCCATCATCACCACCACCACCACCACCATCACCACCATCACCACCACCACCACCACCATTCCCCCCCCCCCACCACCACCACCACCATCATAACCCCCAATCTCCACCCTCTCCCTCCCCCCAGGTCTGGGCTATGCCATGGTGTCAGTATCCTGGCTAATCTCCCTTTACTACAACGTCATCATCGCCCAGTGCGTGTTCTATCTCTTCGCCTCCTTCACGGACGAGCTGCCGTGGACCACTTGTAACAACTGGTGGAACACCAACTCTTGCTTAGCTGGGAGCCCCTCGGACATGGCCCGCATGATGCCCAATGGTGAGCAAAAGTCAGATAAATAAATGGTTTACTGAAAACCTTTGAAGTTTTTAACGCTGTTTTCACAAGTCAAAGCCACGCGAAGCTGGTAGACTTTGTGGAAGTAAAAAGTGATAAACAAAAATTGATATATCAAATGAAGGAATTAAGGAGCAGGCACCGGTGTAAGATAAAGATCTGAACAAGTGTGTATGAAAGGTGACAGACAAAGCAAGAAAGACAAATAGAAGAAAAAAAAAATCCCAAAAAAAATCAGTCTACCTCGAACCTCTCTTGTTTATTCTGTATCAGTTGTCAATTATATTTATTTATTTATTTAAGTTAATTAATTAATTAATGTATTTATTTATTTATTTAACTGTTTATTATCTATTTTTTTCTTTCCCAGTTTCCGGCATGGCCAATCTGACAGACAGCAGCAATATAACGTACTTCATCAACGCGGCAATCACCGCATCGCCATTCACCAATACGTCATTTGGTAACACGTCATTCAGCAACACGTCATCTCTCTCTGACGTCATAAACACAACAGAAATGAACACGCCAGCAGAGGAATTTTACAGGTTTGTCTGGCATTTATAAAATAGGTTAAAATAAACATGGATATGAATATTTCTACAGATCATTTCCACAGACTTACCATGCTCAATGCGCTTTACAATGTTTCATTTATTCCCCCAGCAGGTTGTATGGAATCATATTTCCATTTCATACATTCCCAGTTGCCTGTTATGAGTCTTTTTTGTTCTAACACTCATATAATATCCCTCACTGCCTATA
Organism: Berghia stephanieae; assembly: GCF_034508935.2. Taxonomy (NCBI): domain Eukaryota; kingdom Metazoa; phylum Mollusca; class Gastropoda; order Nudibranchia; family Aeolidiidae; genus Berghia; species Berghia stephanieae. The sequence continues at coordinate 6,861,652 of NC_088367.1, read as the reverse complement.
GTCAGGTACTAATGCACATCGAATTGAGTGAGGTTATGTGTGTTAAATGCCTTATCCAAAGACACAACGGGGGGAGCCGATGTCACTGTCATCCTGTCACTGACCGCGCTTTATTTTGCTTGAATTTAGCCATTGAGTCACCTATTTCAATAGATAGTATGCGCTCGGCTAAGAAGCTCACAACATTGCCATCCGGAAGTATAACGGACCAACACACAAAACTGTGTGTATCCATGAACGTTTATAGTCAGGTTGATACAGTTTAGTGAGCATTACTCATACACTCGGATGGCAAAAACAATAACAAAGACCAGAGTGACGTCATCTTCGAACTATCTATACATAGTTTGATTATATGCATTCAGCCATATTGTTTGTTTGTTGACACGAAGAAGGCATCATTATGTTTGACGCTATCGTCAAAGAACAAAACAGTGAGCGGTGAATGCGACTCACCACTTTTGAATAGGCTGAAGCATGAGTCGGCAACAAAACCTCCAGGGAAGCTTAGAAATGGAGTTCTGCTTCTTGCAGGATACCGTGCCGTCTCATCGTGCTTGCCACAGTGTCTGTCAGCAGCCGATGATACATGCAATGGAAATTTAAGCTGCATTTTACTTTGGAAGAATTGCTCTGAACAAGTGTGTATGAAAGGTGCCAGACAAAGCATGAAAGAAAAATAGAAGAAGAAAAAAGTCATCCCAAAAACATCAGTCCACCTCGACTGGGGATCGAACCTCAGACCTTCTGATTACCGACCAGACGTGCTATCATTACACCACAGAGGCTCCCGATAGTTAGCACAATTTTTATTCCTATATTCTTCACCAGGGTACGCGTTTTACGCTGTGAACCATCTCTTGCATCAAACAACACACACGTTGAACCCTCGCTTGCACCAAACAACAGATATATTAAACACACGCTTGCACCAAACAACACATACATTTAATACACGCTTGCATCAAACAACACATACATTTAACACACGCTTGCACCAAACAACACATACATTTAACACACGCTTGCATCAAACAACACATACATTTAACACACGCTTGCATCAAACAACACATACATTGAACTATCGCTTACATCAAACAACATATACATTGAACCGTCGCGTGCATCAAACAACATATACATTGAACCATCGCTTGCATCAAACAACACATACGATGAACACACGCCTGCATCAAACAACGCACACATTGAACAAACGCTTGCACCAAACAACACATACATTGAACACACGCTTGCATCAAACAACACATACATTGAACAAACGCTTGCACCAAA
>NC_088367.1:6855353-6857853 GCF_034508935.2 Berghia stephanieae | reverse complement strand
TTTACTATGTCAAGCCAGACTTTGCCAGACTGGCCGATCCCAGGGTGAGTGGCTGAACTGACTTTCATATTATATACGTTATATTATTATATCCCCGTGTCGTGTCCGGGGTCCCTCAACTGAGAGGGTCAAGAATAGCCCAACGCTAAGCCAGCGTGTCGTAAAAGGCGACTAATGGTGTGTGATTCCCCCATCTTTGAGTCACATGGTCCTCCAGGTTGGGGGTTGGCAAAGGGTTAACACCCCTTTCCGTTAAACTCAAACCGTTACAGAAACGCAGACAGACAAACCAAATCCTTTTTTTAGCTTGGGCGACCGAAGAGTTTCTGGAATGACAGAATTCATGAAGGACAACAGACAAAGCCGAAAGGAGAAGAATTAAAGAAGCTGATATACAGAGAAGTGGTAAGACCTGGAATGAGATTAAAAAGATAGCTCAGGATAGGGAAGGATGGAAACTGTTTGTCTGTGGCCTATACCCTGACCCAGGGTGAAAAAGGCAATGATGATGATGATAATATTATAACGAAACAATAACAAACATACGTGACATCAGACTAATGAATCCAATTATGAAACGTTTCATTCGTTGTTGTGTACAAGGGTACAGTCAATGTTATCAGTGTGTTAAACACGATGTTATGATAACATGTGCATGTTGATGTTTATCTCTGTGAAAACGATGACTACACATTCTATACAAATGGTATACAAATAAGGGTATTATTAGAGGTAACAGACGTTGCCTATTGAAACCATTTGCCTTTATTGATGCTATGTGTTTAGCCAAAAAAAAAAAACCAAACTCTCCCAAAGTGGGCAGGGAGGTACTTACTGTGTCTTTTATCCCCCTATATCTGTTTTCCAACTTGCTTTCTGTCTTTGTCTTGGAATGAGATTACTTGGTTTTGTCCTGATCCTGACCGGATACCCTAGCTGAGAGGGAAACAGTCAAATGTATACTTAGTTTTGGGATATAATATTTTTTTCCTTGTAAATCATCTCTCTGTTATGCGCTGTATTATGTTTTCTTTATATTATTTTTGATTTGTGAAACATTTGAGTGTATTCCTCTTAGACCTGTGTTTGTGTCTGGATGAGACTTTTTGTGATTTCAAACTAAGTACTTTGAAATTGTGCTCTTGGAATCTACATCTGTTTCTTATTTGAACTAATTCCCCTTTGTCTTACCTTTTCTTGGGTACTTTAATTGTAATTCTAGAACTTTTTACTATCCAATTTTCTTCCTTTTTACTGGCGCTCATATGACCTTAATGTGTTGCAAGTGCCGTAAAACCCTTAAAAACAAACAAAAAATCCTATTTCCTAGGTGTGGAGCGATGCAGCCACTCAGATATTTTACTCCCTGTCCGCCTGTGCCGGAGGGCTCATCTGCATGAGCAGCTTCAACAAGTTCAACAATAATTGCCACAGGGACGCTGTGGTGGTCGCCCTGCTCAACTGCTCCACCTCCATCTTTGCTGGCTTTGTCATTTTCTCCATCTTGGGTTTCATAGCAAACGAGAAAGGTCTCGCTGTGGGAGATGTTGCAAAGGGAGGTAAGTGCTGATGTCTTTCTTTACTTTGTTGTTGGATTATTTCCCTTACATATCATTAGAGTTACTTTATTGTTGGATTATTTCCCTTACATATCATTTGAGTTACTTTATTGTTGGATAATTTCCCTTACATATCCTAAGAACATCCAAGTCTTGATCACTTAACTGCCGTACACTAGAAAAACTCTTATTTAAAAATTTGGCCAGAAAACTCGTCCTTCAAATATCAATCGATTTAAATGACCCTCATCTCGGCAAAAACTATCAAACCTGGGACTTCCGCGAGGTGTGTCCTTGAGTAAGGCACCATTTGCCTCATTTTATGTGAATGAGTATAAGACTATTTATAGACATTGACAGGTATTATTAAAATGTTCATATAAAAAAAAAAAACACACTATCAGGCAACTTGTACTCTATGAAATGGAAACGTTGTCCAGCTTGGAGAATGAATCGTGCTTTGAGCATGGCAATGCACTATATATTGATGCTATGCACTTAGCCAAATACTCACAACATTCGCCAACCGGATATAACGGACCAACACACAAATCCATGTGTAACCTTGAAGGTTTATAGACTGATTGATATACAAGTTAGTGAGAACTACTCATAAAAATGGTTGGCTGAAAACATTAACAAAGAGCTGAGTGACGTCAATTTCATTCCTTCTATAGATAGAATGAAGTTGACGCCATTCAGGCCTTTGTTATTGCTTTTTGCCATCCGCGTTTATGAGTAATTCTCACTAAACTGTATTATTCAGACTATGGTTATACATAGTTTTGTGTGTTGGTCCGTTATACTTCCGGATGGCAATGTTATGAGCTTCTTAGCCAAGCGCATACTATCTATAGTCTGATTGATACAATTTAGTGAGAACTACTCATAAAAACGGTTGGCTGAAAACAATAACAAAGAGCTGAGTGACGTCAATTTCG
>NC_088367.1:6785353-6850353 GCF_034508935.2 Berghia stephanieae | reverse complement strand
ACTCTCAAAGGAGCTGCAAGAAAAGGGTCGTCACCTGCATCATCTACCTGGGGGAGTAACGTCTCTGTCTAGCGTTGATTCGGTTGTTACTACACACTGCTCATTGCCTATAGGGAATGAGATTAGCGGGAGAGTAGCGTCCCTTGATTGGAAGTCACGAGCGGAAAAGCTATTAGAGAGAGAACGTCATGTTGGTTGTGCGGCATGAGACACTTCACCGAAAGCGAGGACGAGAGAGACGCATGCGCAAAACCATTTTGACGTTCTCTCTGTAAGGTGACGTCCAATCAAGGGATGCTACTCTTCCGCTAATCTCATTCCCTATGTCAACACAGAATAAAGATTTATGGGAAAACGTTGTTCAACATGTTTGCAGATTGACACTCGTATAAGTTATTTTTTGATTAATTGAAACAATCGTGTTTTAGAGGTCTTTGGCATTCGAAGAGGAAAGTCTCTAAATGAATTTGATGTGGGATAATAATTTTTATGATAATGAGAAAGACAATGATAATGATACTGATGATAATGATAATCTAAAAAATAGAAATAATAATGATATTATTGCTAAGGATAATAATGATTTAATGATTATAATAAATAAATATATAGCCCAATGATAATAATAATAATAATAATAATAATAATAATAATAATAATAATAATAATAATAATAATAATAATAATAAGAAGAAGAAGAAGAAGAAGAAGAAGAAGAAGAAGAAGAAGAAGAAGAAGAAGAATGATGATGATAATCATGATGATTGTGATGATGACGGTGTTGATGATAATTTATGGAGTGTCTAATTCTGATAATTTCCATATCCACAAGTATGATCAACATCACGTGTTTCCCTGACAACTGTGTTGCTATAAGTAAGGGGTACTGTGTGTGTGTGTGTGTGTGTGTGTATGTGTGTGAGTGCATGTGTGCTTGTTTGTGTGTGTGTGTCGTATGTTGTACGGTTTTTTTGAATGCTATTGTTATAACAGGCTCATGATTTTTGTGTGTGTGTTCACATTATGCATCATGATATTGAAACCAAACGAGTGTTTGTATTCATGTGTGTGTGATTAGATCTTATTTTGTATTTAGAAATGCTTACATTGATGCGTGGGTAAATAGTTGTCATTCGAGATTAGATTTTCTGATGTTGAGAATTTCTTTGTCTTGCACCAAACCACGAATGTTGTGGAAAAGATGTTAACACTAATGGAATATCCTAAATAAATGGCAGAAATATGCAATCCCCGATTAATAATTGAAAATCCTGTTGACCAAATAGTTTTCGTATAAACCGACATGCACTTATTTGCAGGTGTGATAGGCCAACCTGTTATGGGCTCATTGTTGTAATTGAAATAGACGCAAAAATGGACGCAAAATATTGTCCATTACAATAATATTTAATAAAGCCCATAATTGTGATCGGTTATCAGACCTTCAAATATATACACGTCGACATAGACCATTATCAGTCAAACTTAAGATTTTAAAAATAGAAATAAATGGAAGGTTTCACAGGTTAATCACAAATAAATGCTGAAGGATTTTGAAAACCAAACCAAAAACTGAATATTGAATCATTTTACATAACTAGCGTTTCCTCTAAGAGCTGCCACTGATCTTAAAGGCTCCATGAATGTTACATGTTGATAATGTCGTATTACAAATTATTGGTTTACACCTACCATGAATACCTCAGGGATTTTCTATCAAAAGTTTACCCAATAAGTTAATGATTGTTTCCAATTAAAAACTGACGAATTTGAGATCTGCAAAAACAATCCGGTACGGTATATATTGTTATCTACGATGGAGTATACTCATTGTCGGCGGGTCGAACCTCTGAAGTCCTGATTTGCACAAACGGCGGATCAAAAGTCTGAAGTCCACATATGAGCTTTGCGCACCGTGTTTTATATAATTTTGGGCGGATCAGACCTCTGATGACATCAGATTAAATAAAACATGGAGTGCAAAGTTTGTATGTAGACTTTAGAGTTTTGATCCGCCGTTTCTGCAAATCGGGACTTCAGAGGTTTTATCCGCCGACCACCGATAATCATTATCAATGAGTCATTGTGTTGTAAAATACAAAATTCTATTCAAAGGATGAATGTCTGTTCATTGCCACTTAACTGCTAAACTGCCGTATTCTGGCCAGAATCAACCCGTCCTTCAAATCTTGATTGATTTAAATGACCTCATCTTATCAGAAATTCTCAAACCTGAGACTTGCTGGAAGACTTTGGGAAGTGGCAGGTTTGAAGTTTTCGCTGAGATGGGATGGGAGTCTTTAAATCGATCGATATTTGAAGGATGACTTTTCTGGTCAAATTCTAAAATTCAAGTCTTTCCAGGGTAGGACAGTTAACTGGTAAAATAAATAATGAGCACTTGTAGTACTTTGTATAAATGTGCAACAATCCAAGGAGACAACATCGTTGAAGGAGGGCGGCATACTTGATGAAAACAGCATTGCTGACTTAGATGGCATTGAACGCCTTTTCATTAAAATATAATTATTTCCAATAAACTTTAAATTCAGTTTGTGAATTCAGACATGGTTGAATGCATGGTTGGTTCGGCTTAGTTAATATTACTGTAGTAAGTTTATAAGTGAAAATGTAATTTGATTTAGTTCATTATGATTTGATGGAAACAATAATGATATGATATGAAATTCAATGTTTAATCTTTGTTATGTTGCAATTTTAGATTTCATTGTCGATCTACTTGAGTGCCTGCATACTAAAATGATACGAAGTTGTAACAATGTAGTTGATTCTTTTCAGGGTAGAACGAAATGCTTCCGTTATATATAGATATAAATTATTATTTTGTTTTTAGCCAGCCATTTTTATGAGTAGTTCTCACTAAATTGAATTAATCAGACTAAAAACGTTGAAGGTTACACATAGTTTTGTGTTTTGGTATGTTATATCCGGCTGGCGGATGTCGTGAGCTTTTTGTCTCAATGCATAGCATCAATCGTCGAAGTTCTAGCCCTGGGCATGATGGACTGGGACGCAGGCTGTCATCAACCTCTATGCCCATGTCAAGATATAAATGAAACCAGTCCTAACCAGCCTGGGGAGCCTGGAGGATCTCCAGGGGACAACAGCATATCTGGTGGAGAGCTGACATACCATCTGAGTCTGAACGAACGCGAAGAAGAAGAGGAAGAAGAATTGATCAATAAATCGGTCATCTTTTTCTTTTAGTTTTAGACCCCAGTCAAATCAAGTTATTGTTCTTTAAGCAATTCGCATTGCCGTGGAAATATTCAATTACTTTGTTACCACTTCTTCATTGTTTTAGACTGGTTGTTGCTATGTGATTTATTTATTCATCTGTCATAACATTCACGTACCTACCTATTGACATTGAATCTGTTACGATTTTATGATCACGATCACAATTTTTCACAAAACTATGTAAATCAATTCATCTTTCATTCGGAAATGGCCTTTGAGCATCTTGTGGATGATAATGGAAAAATTCATTTGGCCCAAAAAGTCATTGCTACTGTTATTTCATAAAAAAAAGTCAGAAAATAAAATTATATCAGAGTTAATGACGAAGAGTCACATACTTAATGATTTAGATTTAAATAACTGAGTCACTTTCGTAGTTAAAATCTTTCAAATGTCACATTTTGCCTACGTGCAGCTCAAAGGACAATTCCAATTCAATTGATTCATATATAAAATAAATAATGATTTTTATAGCATTCCATGTTTCTGCCTCCTTTATTTTCAAATACCATATCTCAATTTAGAAATGTATTTAGATTTACTTGACACTGATATCTGATATTAGAAGACATTGAGAACAGTATGGTAATTCAAAATAAAGGGGCAGCACTCTTCATTCGACGATGACATCATGTGATATTTTGATATTGTCATGACAACAATGAGTCATAGAATGTACCGAGTCTCGACTCATCATTGTATTTAAACCCAATTCCATTCACATTAAAGTCCTTTTCTTGTTGATAATGGCTGATATTAAATACGACATCGCATTCTCCAACCCCATGCAACAATACAATGACTTGGGCAGGTGAAATCAATGGCGTATACACAATATATAGAACTAAGGGAAACAACCCAAGTTTTTATTAACATCTGTACGCAGAGAAAAGAAAATTTTTCAAATTTTGAAGCTTCTGCTTGAAATAACATCATCCTTTTTTCGTAGAAATTTCAGTGACATGAAGTATAGATGAAGAAAAATTGGTCGATAGTTGAAATTCTGTGGTGGACGATTATAATTTATTGTAAAATTTGTCAAGAATTGGTTTAAAGATAATTTAGGATTCAAGATCTTGTTTCAAGACAGGTCCTAGTGATATATTGACTTTAATTATAAACGGAAGTTTCTTTTACTATTGTTTGTGTATATTTTTAGATGTACATAATTCCAAAAGCCTTTGGATTTTAAAAGAATTTTAAAGTATTGTTTTGAGATGTAAAGCGCCATTTTTTTCCACCTGTCCCTGTCATGGGTATGGCGTTCATGTCCCACTCTCAAAGGTTGTGTGTTCCTTTCATGCTATCATGCTTTTGCATGCCTCATCGATGCCATTTGACAGACGACACCCTTGCCAATGATTGGCTTCTTTAGATCACATGACAATGTCACATGACAATGTATATAACATGATTTGTATTATATAGAGTAGAATATATAAATGATGAATGGGGTACAATCAGTTTATTGTTAACATTGATTTTGATCTGTAGATAGTTGTTGGATACCTTAGTTTACAAAGTCACTGGCGTTCAAGAAATTGAGCAATATTCACATCTTTTATGATGAAATTCTAATATTTCTTCAAAGGATAATTTACTTGCATTTATAGCTTATCAATGGATCTTTGTCTTTATATTAGATCTTAAATATTTTAGTGAAGGTCGTAGTTCAAATTCACGACATACAGAAATGTGACCCAACTTTTTAATCTAGTATTATAGTTGAAGTCCCAGGTTTGAGAGTTTTTGGCAAGATGATGGTCATTTTAATCGATCGATATTTGAGGGACGAAGAATCTGGTCAAAATTTTTAATCCCCTTTTAAAAAAAATAGTATTTCAATATTTGTGGAGATGATCACGAAAGGTGTTCACGTATTTTATCTCACATTTTAAATCTGGACATTTTGTTAGAAATTTTGATTATTCATGTTTAGTATAGAAAAATATTCAGAGGTCGTAAATGAAATTTTGAGTGATTAAATGTGGTGTGTATGTAGGATTGTATGTATGTACGTGTGTGTGTGTGTGTGTGTGTGTGTGTATGTATGTATGTATGTATTTTATATGTGGGCTTGATATTATATTGGCATATGTATTTTAATTAGATTACAGATATTCCAATTTTAGCATCACGTCTTATTTACACAATTTACAAAATGTTATTTACATGACCAAGTGGAAGTATTCAGTCATTTACACTCGTTATTTTATTTACTTTTAAAAACTCTCTTGTTTATCTGAATAAGTTTTTGAACTAGAATAGAATAATATTTATTTTTTATATATTTTTCAATTAGCCATTTTAAAACCGCATTTAAAGTTATATATTATTTTTGTTATTTGCAAAATGGGTTGTTTTCTCCGCGTTTCATAGATATCATACACAAAACAACTTCCAATAATCTTTAATAATCCCTCATTTAATTTCATGGGATTTCAACTAAATAGATTTTGATAATTATCAAGGCATAAATATCCAACAATGTTCATAACATAAACTAATTATCTTGAGAGAAAAAAAGTTGATAATGATAACAAATAGTAACTCTTGATGTAAAACTGTAAACATTTACCTGTGACATCCCTTGGTACTGGTCAAATGTTTATCTTCCAGTCTGTCAGCTGCAATATTTTCACTCTTAACAAATTCATTCAATAAAAATAAGCCAACAACAACAACAACAACAACAACAACAACAACAACAAAAACAACAACAATATCAAAAAGATAGAGAATTTTTTATGATCATTCTTTAAGGGCACTGATAGCTCAGTTGGTAGAGCACTCACCCCCCAAGCAAAGGGACCAATAGCAGACCGTGATACAATTGAGAGATGTGTTGTTTTTTCAGACCCTTCTTCAGCCCAGAATTGAATAGTGTTAGATCTGACAGATCGTGCTGGGCAAACCATTTTAAAATGTATTTTGTTCACAGTTGTACGTAGTGCATAATCTGGTAATCTGAGTTATGCGTTCTGGTAGTGTGACTATTGAGAGAACTAAATTAACGTCACTTAACTCTTTGTTATTGTTTTTAGCTGGTCATTTTTATGAGTTGTTCTCACCAAATTGTAAAGATCAGATTATAGATAGTATGCAGATGACGTCACTCGGGCATTTGTTGTTGTTTTTGCCATCCGCGTTTGTGAGTTGTTCTCACTAAACTGTATTAACCAGACTATAAAAGTTCATGGTTACACAGAGTTTGTGTGTTGGTCCGTTATATTTCCGGATGGCAATGTTGTGAACTCCTTGGCCAAGCGCATTCTATCTATTCACGTTTAAGGTTACACGTAGTATTGTGTGTGTTGGTACGTTATATCTGGCTGGCGGATGTTGTGAGTTTACTGACTAAATGCATAACAGCAATACATTGTTGCAAGGCCTGGGTTCGACCAATGACAGAACAGTATGATGAGATGAGATGGTACTTACCGATCCACCAAAAAAATCGTAATTGTTTGTTTTCTTGGCTTTTGTTCGCTTGATCAGAATGCTGATGAGATTGTATGCTGATGCTGACTGGAAAGATTAGCCTAAGTAAAAATATAGAGATCCAAATGGACTGAAATGTTGGTTCCATTTTGCCTAAGTTGTTTTCTACTTAATATTCAGTGTTTATTTTCTTTAAGATGCTGTAGTCGTAATTCTAGGATCGATACCTGCTTTTTCTAAGAACAACAAATAATATATTTTATGGCTTTAATTTCTTCTTTGCCCTTTTACTTCTTTTTTCTAGTTTTGTCGTTTTTGAGTCTATGCCATAGCGCCGTAGGAATTGTACACTATTTTTCTCTCAATAACCATTTCAAATATATTTTTTTTTTGCCTGATTGTACATTTGATCACCTATTGGGGTTGGCAGCTCTGCACATACCGTGTGATTTATCTGTTCTCATTTGTTAGAAAACCAAACCATTTCATGTCCTGTTTTTCTTTGTGAATTCAAACTTTCATTGTCATTCTTATTGATTGATGAGAGTAAGTTCAAGTCTTTGCCATTTGTTGTTGTTATTACATTTTGTTACATTACCGTATTTATTTGAATGGTTTCTTTTTGTTTCTTCTGTTACTTACTTAAATCTATAGGGATTGAGATTAGCGGAAGAGTAGCGTCCCTTGATTGGACGTCGCCCATAGTCTGTGACGTCACCGGCAGAAAAGTTATTAGAGAGAGAACGTCATGTTGGTTGTGCGCATGCGTCTCTCGTCCTCGCTTCCCGCGAGGACGAGAGACGCATGCGCACAACCAACATGACGTTCTCTCTCTAATAACTTTTCTGCCGGTGACGTCACAGACTATGGGCGACGTCCAATTAAGGGACGCTAATCTTCCGCTAATCTCATTCCCTATAACAATATGCACAAAACTAATGGGGTACCTACTCCCTAAACAGGTCACGATGTATGGATTCATGTGATTATTCACCTTTTTTTGTTGTTGACTGTGTGTTGGTTTCAGGTGGATTGTGTAAAGTCATTGAAATATTAGAAAGTATTGAATGTGTACATTGTCATCAATATTAACATCTTTACTCATTCACTGGAAAACAAACATATATTCAAATTAGGGCTGAGTGTAAATAACATGATATTCATTCATGTTGTACATTTCCATCAACCCCCCCCCCCAACCCTCCATCTATCCTCATCTTTACAACACTCCAACAGCAATATGCATAGTATATTATGTATCCAAAATGATGTATTTGTAGCAACTGTATAAATAGTGGCATATTCATGAATATTCATGTATTTTTAATGAGCACGACTTTTGTGTTTGATGAAAAATTTCCACTTAACCAGTTAAATGTCTTTCTCTGGATAATCATGTATTTAAAAATTTGGCCAGAAAACTCGTCCTTCAAATATCAATTGATTTAAAAATGAAGCTCATCTTGACAAAAACAAATCTCAAACCTGCGACTCTAAGTCACAATTTTGTGAAGTCCCAGGTTTGAGAGTATTTTTTTCTCCAAGATGAGGGTCATTTTAATCGATCAATATCTGAAGGACGAGTTTTCTGGCCAAATTTTTAAACACACGATTTTCCAGTGTACGACAGTTAACTTGTTCATATGAATGTGGACAAATTTATGTTTTTGTTCATATGAATGTGTACAAATTTATAATTTTGTTCATATGAATGTGTACAAATTTATATTTTTGTTCATATGAATGTGTACAAATTTATATTTTTGTTCATAAATGTGTACAAATTTATATTTTTGTTCATATGAATGTGTACAAATTTATATTTTTGTTCATATGAATGTGTACAAATTTATATTTTTGTTCATATGAATGTGTACAAATTTATATTTTTGTTCATATGAATGTGTACAAATTTATATTTTTGTTCATATGAATATGTACAAATTTATACTTTTGTTCATATGAATGTGTACAAATTTATATTTTTGTTCATATGAATGTGTACAAATTTATATTTTTGTTCATATGAATGTGTACAAATTTATATTTTTGTTCATATGAATGTGTACAAATTTATATTTTTGTTCATATGAATGTGTACAAATTTATAATTTTGTTCATATGAATGTGTACAAATTTATATTTTTTTATGTTCAAATGAATGTGTTACAAATTTATTATATTTTTGTTCATATGAATGTGTACAAATTTATATTTTTGTTCATATGAATGTGTACAAATTTATATTTTTGTTCATATGAATGTGTACAAATTTATATTTTTGTTCATATGAATATGTACAAATTTATACTTTTGTTCATATGAATGTGTACAAATTTATATTTTTGTTCATATGAATGTGTACAAATTTATATTTTTGTTCATATGAATGTGTACAAATTTATATTTTTGTTCATATGAATGTGGACAAATTTATATTTTTGTTCATATGAATGTGTACAAATTTATATTTTTGTTCATATGAATGTGTACGAATTTATATTTTTGTTCATATGAATGTGGACAAATTTATATTTTTGTTCATATGAATGTGTGCAAATTTATATTTTTGTTCATATGAATGTGTACAAATTTATATTTTTGTTCATATGAATGTGTACAAATTTATATTTTTGTTCATACGAATGTGTACAAATTTATATTTTTGTTCATATGAATGTGTACAAATTTATATTTTTGTTCATACGAATGTGTACAAATTTATATTTTTGTTCATATGAATGTGTACAAATTTATATTTTTGTTCATATGAATATGGACACATTTATATTTTTGTTCATATGAATGTGGACACATTTACATTTTTGTTCATATGAATGTGGACACATTTATATTTTTGTTCATATGAATGTGTGTAGGGGGTGTAGGGCATGAGAGGGAGGAGTAGTACCTCACGGTGAAAGGCAGTCACGCTTCTTGGTGATCCTGAGAAGTGGCTTAGTAACTTATTTGGTCTCCACCTCATGTGTCTAACTCGTATATGGCTCCAAGTAACTGATGTGCACTCAGTGGCCACACCCCGGGCAACGGTTTTGACTGACCGGCTAAACTATACGAGGGAACCCAAAGGCTCTGCCGGAGGGTAAGGAGTCGTCTTTCCTTTATGTGCATGAAGACTGTTATGGCGGAGAGTGCAGATGATCCAGCAACATGGACAATGGACTTGATGGCGTTACAGCAAGGTGTATGGTACACGTGGAGCGCGTCAAAGACGTTTAATGATTGCGGTCGGCCATCGTAGAAAGGATTGGGGCCCTACTATGTATTATCCCATTGTATTGAAATGAATCATGCCACGTAAAGTTTATGGAAGTTATACAGGTACCCCTGAGACCCCTGCGGGTGTGATACCTGTTGTAAATATTAACAGGGAAGAGACAATCTCTTCAGGGAGTAGTACAAACGAGGATGACGACGTCAATCTAAAGCCTGCGGGAGGATTGGAGTCCGATAATGTATGTATGAAATATGCAGGGAAATGTCTACGCATTGGAACATGGAATGTCCGGACATTATATACACTAGGTAAACTGGACAACTTGATTAAGGAGACGGATGAGATGAAGGTGGACATACTAGGAGTGTCTGAGCACAGATGGACAGAAGAGGGTACTGTAAAAAGAGACACTCACACATTTATCTATTCTGGAGGTAGTGAACATCAACATGGTGTGGGTGTGCTGGTGAAATCTAACATTCTCAAATATATTATAGGTATATATGCTGTAAGTTCCAGAAACATGATGATAAAATTGAGAGCCAGACCTTTTGACATGTCAATCATCCAGACATATGCACCCACAAGTGATTATTCGGATGAGGACATTGAAATATACTACGAAGAATTACAAAGTATGATGAAACACGTAAAATCAACGGATGTGTTAATTGTCATGGGTGACCTAAATGCTAAAATTGGGAATGGGAAGGAGAGTGACGTGGTTGGCCAATATGGACTTGGGGTTAGAAATGAGCGCGGAGACAGACTAGTTCAATTCTGCATTGAAAATGAGCTGATTGTTACCAACACCTTTTTCCAGAAACCAAAGAGAAAATTATACACATGGAAAAGTCCAGGGGACTGGTGTAGAAATCAAATAGATTACATTATGATCAGGAAAAGGTTTCGCAACAGTGTAAAATCATGCCAAACATACCCGGGAGCTGATATCAATTCTGACCATAACCCACTTATTGCAAAGCTAACGTTAAAGCTAAAGAAAATTAAAAAACCAAAGCTATTAGAAAAATTGGACATCGATCGTCTAAAATGGTCATCAGAATTGCAGGAGAAATATAATGTCTCTGTTTCGAACAGATATGATGAACTACTTATTGAATCACAAGAACAATTCTCACAAGCAAATGCAATTGAAGAAATTGATATAAAATGGAACATATTCAAAGACAGCATAAAATTCGGTAATAAGGTTATTCCAAAGAAGGAGAAAAGAACAAGAAAGCAATGGATGACACCAGAAATTTTGGATCTCATGTCAGAACGAAAACAAATGAAGAACAAACCAGAGTATGAAGCGCTGAATAAGAAAATCCAACACAAATGTCGCATAGCAAAAGAAAATTGGCTTAACCACAAATGCAGGATGATCGAAATATTTGGCCTAGATGGAAAAGCAGCCCACGAGGAAATAAGACAAATTTCGGGCAAAAAACGCACCACTAACAACAATAACTGTATTAAAGACAAGAATGGTAAAATATTATTTGAGAAAGAGGATATAAAAGAAAGATGGTGTCAATACATTGGCGAGTTATTTGATGATGACAGGCCCCAAATACCTTTGCCAAGCAACAATGAAGGTCCTCCAATACTCGCATGTGAGATAGAAAATGCATTGAAAAATATGAAAGATGGCAAGGCTGAGGGTGAAGATGGCATTGTAACAGAAATGCTAAAAATTTTGAAAGAATTCTCAATTGTGAAACTAACAGATCTCTTTAATAGTATTTACAATACAGGCTATATTCCAGACGAACTTGCCAAATCGGTTTACATCACCCTACCGAAAAAACCAAAGGCGACAACTTGCAGTGATTTCCGCACAATAAGTCTGATGCCCCATATAACTAAATTATTATTGAAGATCATCTTAGAAAGAATCAGGGCTGCCATCGATAATGAAGTTGGCGATGTACAGTTTGGCTTTAGAAAAAATAATGGGACAAGAGAAGCAATTTTCTGTTTAAATAATATCACACAAAAATACCTTGATCATCAAAAAGAAATCTATGCATGCTTTATCGATTACGCAAAAGCATTTGATAGGGTAAAGCATGGAGAATTAATGACATGTCTGGAAAAGGCAGGCATTGATGGCAAAAATATACGGCTAATAACCAATCTATCTATATTGGCATCAAAAAGCAGCCATCAGGATTCAGGGCGATCTGTCACCTTTCACGCCAATTAAAAGAGGAGTTCGGCAAGGATGTATCCTCTCTCCATATCTATTTAACCTGTACACAGAGTTTATCTTCCGTAAAACTGAGCACATTCCAGGTATTGTTATTGGAGGTAGGAGGATAAATAATCTGAGATATGCAGATGATACAGTATTGTTGGCATCGAACGAGACAAATCTACAGATCCTTGCAAATCAAGTAAACCTGAACAGTACAGCAAAGGGTCTAGAGATGAATGTTCAAAAGACGAAGGTAATGGTCATGTCAAAGAAGCCTGAAAAAAGCGCAAAAGTCCAAATTAATAATCAAAACATCGAACAAGTAGATTCTTTTAAATATCTTGGACAGACAATGACCAACAACGGAAAGAATGAGCTGGAAGTGAAAAACAGGATTGCTATAGCTAAGTCGAGGTTCAGTCAACTGAATAACATTTTAACTTCGCAACAAATGCAGATGAAAACGAGAATAAGAATACTCAAATGTTATGTCCACTCAACACTTCTCTACGGCTCAGAAACATGGACCTTGAACAAACAAATAGAGAAAAGAATTGAGGCCTTTGAAATGTGGACTTTCCGTCGCCTTGGAAAAATCAGTTGGAAAGAAAAAGAAAACAAATCAAGAAGTCTGTGACATCCTTGATATCAGACCGACCCTAATGAAAGTAATAAAAACAAGAAAACTTAAGTATTTTGGACACCTAAGACGCCATCAAACTGTCAACAAGGACATTCTTGAGGGTAGAGTGGAGGGGAAAAGAGGAAGAGGCAGGCCAGCAAGAACTTGGATAGATGATGTGAAGACATGGACAGGATTGTCGGCAGCCGAATGCAGTCAGCAAGCTGTCAACAGGGAAGATTGGCGTGTCATTTCAAGTCGACCTCAACCCATGAGATGACACTGGAAGAAGAAGAAGAAGAATGTGTACAAATTTATATTTTTGTTCATATGAATTGCTGAGTGACCTTCTATGAAATGATAATTTGTTAACCCTCCATGCTATGTAGATGGCTTGACTAGTGTCATATGTAAATAAAGTGATATATTATATTGTGTCATACAATATATTATAAAAGCAATGCATTTCATTAGGACTATCTAGTAGTTTTATAGTATAATTAGAAATAAACTGATGATTTTGATCTTGAAGTCATTGTTGGGTAATGAATGCAGAGAGAGAGAAGAAAGAAAGAGAAAGAAAGAAAGAAAGAAAGAAAGAAAGAAAGAAAGAGAGAGAGAGAGAGAGAGAGAGAGAGAGAGAGAGAGAGAGAGAGAGAGAGGAGAGAGGAGAGAGAGAGAGAGAGGAGAGAGAGAGAGAGAGGGAGAGAGAGAGAGAGAGAGGAGAGAGAGAGAGAGGAGAGAGAGAGAGAGAGAGAGAGAGAGAGAGAGAGAGAGAGAGAGAGAGAAGCACGTTTCTGAGACAAAATAAAACAAACAAAACAAGCGAAAGTATGCTTAGAGTTTATTACTTAAATATGCCCTTTTCAATGCGTTGTTTGTAACATTTGGGAGGAACAGAAGAAACAAGCGAAAGGTTGTAACTATAACAATGAATGATAAAATAAAGGCCACAGGTAATTATTATATTGTGGTGAGATATCGCTGGGCACAAATCACGGTGTACTAAAAGAGTAGGGCTATGACACGAATCCATTTACCTTGATGTATATTAGTATTCTCAGGCATTCAGATGTCTTACACTAATCTGTCCTCGTGATTTTTTGCCATTTCAAACGCCAAAATTTGCCATAAAAATGGTAAAATTTGCCATCAAAATAGCAAAATTTGCGGCTTTTGCGGTCAAGGGTGAAATTTGCAGCCGCGAAAAACTGCGGGGACAGACTAATAGGCGTGTCCATATTTATCTTCTTGAAACATACCACGTGATATTTCACAAAACAACACTGTACATTCACAAGAAATTATCATAGCAGTAAGTTCACCAATCAAACACACAGAAACAACACATATAAAAACAATTTTTGCCCAAGAATCATCAAGGAATGGAACACTCTCCCACCAGAAATCCTAGATATTATACCAAACAACAACGAATTTTATCAACTTTTTAACATTTATCTTTCAACTCAATAACACAATAATGGAGAAAGTCACCACAAAAGTGTGTAAAATCTGCAGTGATGAGTGATTCATCGTTTGCATATAAAGACCTTGAACTTGACCCACCCAAGATGAATAGTCCCATTATATATTACTATTTACTAAAATATAAATTGTTAAGTTTTTTTTCTCTTCTTATTGTTGAAGCAACTGATGATTGTGTATTTAAATCTCTAGGCCCAGTGTGTCAGGGTTGCCAATTTGGCAGATTTTCTGCCAAATGTCCTTTTTTTGGGCAGAATTTGAAGTCGTCTTGCAGAAACAAAACGGTTTGGCAGTTTGGCAGATATTTGGCAGATTTTATTTTCCACGTTTTCCATTGCAATTTTTATATATTAGTGATTTTTTTAAACTTGGGAAATGAAAAAAAAAAATTATGACATCGGCCTTTCGAATTTTTTGTTTAACAAAACTGATGAGTTTTCAAAGAAGGTACTATAAATAGTACGTTTGGCAGATTTTTGTGGTATTTGGCAGATTTTTAAAATCCAGTTGGCAGGATGCCTGAAAATAATCTGGCAACCCTGCAGTGTGTCCGTTGAAGCCAGGGCTGATTTTCAATGATTTTTTTCCTCTAAAATTATGTCTAAGACCGCCAATCTAATTATTCAAGAATCTTTACGCTCAATAAAATCAAATCTATTTGTTATAATTAGAATTTGAATTGATATTTCAATCTATGGTTTCGTGGCTGATGACAACCTTGAAATAAATCGCCTAAACTTTTGGTTTTTATTACTTAATAACTTATTTATAATATACCGTAGCTTTCATTTTTATTCCAATATCTCATTGCCATTTATAATAGTGTGACAAGTGTTGTTTACCAATACTCAATAATAAACAAACAAACACTTTAATCTTTATTCGGTTTTTGTTGTTGTTGTTGTTAAAATGGCGTGGGTTACTATAGAAACAAAGTAGTCCTTATATTACGTATATATGTCACCCACAGCCTATAAACGGTGTTATGACGAGGTTCATTAGAGATGTCAATCTCAAGAATTAGAACTGTGTAATTTGATAGAAAAAAATGTAAATTTCCCCTCAAAGAAGTAAGGGGGGTAATCCAGTAAACCAGAACAGCTTCACAATGTTGTAATTCTTCATTTTTGAGGATTTTCGTATGTTTTGATATTGGCACCATTTTGACGTTTAAAATATCATATTTTCCGTAATAGTTGGTTGGCATTTCTGGATTTGCCAGATGACGAAAAAATGACGTCAGCGTTAAAGTGGCCAGAGAGATGACACTTTACTTGTTAAATTCCATAAGAATCGACTGGCTATTTTTTTCTATCAATGAAACAAAACAATGTCAGCACAGGTCTAATATTGCCGGCTATAGATTCAATTTTTTGCCATTCAAACCATTCTCACACAATACCGTTTTGAGAGGAAGGGCCACATAAATGCTATGCCGACGTGTACATATATGCAGGTCTGACATCCAAATACAATTATGGGGCCCGTTTAACATTGTTGTGATGGACAATATTTTTTGCGTCATTTTTTGAGATTAAATTACAACAATGAGCCCGTAACGAAATGGGTTATCAGACCTGAAAATAAGTGCACGTCGTGTTATATGAATCATGATGATTATGTAACTTGACTATGATGACAATTGTACCAGAAATACGCAATGCCAATCTTGTGATCATTCAATGCACTGCCTTAGATCATTTGTGGTTTTTTTGTAACTTGATCGTGTTTCTCATATTCATGAAATTTATCAAAAGCCATTTGAGGACTTTCTACAGTGGTTGAGGCGAGATGGCGGAGTTGATGAGGCATTGGGAACTCTCGGGTTTGAACCCTGCCTTTGGCATCTAGTTTTCTCCTCACTTTCCGGGGCTTCATTACCCGATTTATCTCTGTCTTTATTCGAAGCAGACCTTAAAAACTAATTTACACATTAGATCGATAAAGGGCGTTTCATTTATCAACTATTTATTCCTCTTTTGTTTTTACTTTTCAAGGCGAAATCTGTTTTAATTATTGTTTTCTGTGATGTTTATTTAGTTATGACCTCTGACCTGATGTGTTTTCGCTGGATGTGTAGTTACAGCAATGTGACGTCAGAGTTCATTGCAACTTGACTCTAACTTCCCTGCTGCGTGTTTGGTTTAAACCATTGGGTCAGATATTATAAGGTCAAAGGACAATCCAACCCACCTATGTAAGCTGTGATATTCACTTCAGTTGATTAGACAAACAAATATTTGAAGAAATATTTAGCTATCAACAGCTCTTGATTTCGTCTCTTATCTATGTCTTTCCTGTTCTGTGTCATCACAAAAAGAGCAACGAAATCATCTTGGAATTTATAAATGATTGAATATCTAATAAGACTGTTACTTGAAATTGCTCACTGTACGTAGATATTAATTAATTAAGGGAGAAGAAAAATGTGAATGGACCTCAAAGTATGAAACGTTTCACAGCTTTTTTTAATTTAAAAAAATGGTTTATAATTATTTCATCCACTAAAAGTTTGGCTGTTTCTAGATTGTCTGCGGTTTGTTGGATACGTCACCAAAACTCTAAGGGCACAAAATGAATTTGTCTTCGTCTAGAATTGAACCCAAGATCTTTTGATCAATAGATGAGTGACTAAATCACAGATATATCCTTATAGTTTGATTGGTCGAGTATTCGCTGAAGAATCAAAAGGATTGGTTCTAGTCCTGAGTGCAAGGTTTTCCCTAACCCGTCTTGTCCACCCAGAATTGAGTGGACATCTGCGTTTTTAAGGTCTTTTGGGAAATGATTGGCGATGGACTGGCGTCTTATCCAAAGGGTAGTCAGATATTGTTACTGTCCATTATTGTTACTGGTTGGTATAATCACATTTCTTCTTTGAAAGTATTTCACCTTGAAAGCATTACACAGCATTATTAGTATTGATGGTTTGTGATTTATATTGAGCTCTGATCAGAGAGATGAAGCTTCAAAAAATTTAATGTCTATTTTCATGAAAATTGTGATGAAATATTATATTTATGACGTAGAACGCCACTTGTTTTGTGTGCCTGATTGAAGAATTGAATGCTATTCATCCATTGAAATAAAAGTTTTCAGATGTGCTCTAGTCGACCTGCACTTATTCGCAGGTCTGATAACCCAATCTATTATGGGCTCATTGTTCTAATGGAAATCTAAAAAAAGTGACGCAAAATATTGTCCATTACAACAATGTTAAACTAGGCCCATAATTCCGTTCGGATGTCAGACCTGCGTTTATGTGTTCATGTAGGACCTAGTGCTTTTGAAAAATGGTAAACATTTTGGAAAGTCCTGAAAACGCCACAATGCAATTTTTATAATCTACTAGACATTGTTGTCAGGAAAATATTTAGTTTGTGATGATAAGCCTAAATTACGTTTACTCTTGTTTAGTGTTTGTACGTCTATTTCTTAGGCCTATTGTAAGTGATTGAAACAGGCCTGTCAATAGTTGATATCATTTGGAGATGGTTTGATAAATTATTAGAAATGTTTACCTTCCGTGGATGGTACAAATTCTAAGGGCATGTAAAATAACGTTCATAACGAATGCATACCGTGATGACATCGATGTGTACATTTGTAACATAATCTGGTTTGTAGCATCGCCTTCGCAAGCTAAAGGTCTGATACTGACCAAAAATGACGTCACAAAAGAAGACGACAATCACCAAACCTAAGGTGAAAAGTGAGTTGTTGTTAGAAGTGCTCAAGGAAACAAAATGATTCCACTGGTTGAGCTGTTGATTACAACTCACAATTATGTTTTTCCCGTGATCTTCATCTTGTTTTATGAATATTTCTTGTTGGCTAGTATCAGGCCACGAGTTTACGAAGGCTGTGTCTGTAGTCGACTAGTTTGTTGATAAAAATTGTAGCTGGTTGTAACCATAAAACCCACCGTGCATTCCCTTGATATAATCACATTAGCATTGTTTGTATCTACTACTACTACTACTACTACTACTACTACTACTACTACTACTACTACTACTACTACTACTACTACTACTACTATTACTACTACTACTACTACTGAAATATCAAAATGTTTGAATAGAAAATGTCTAGTAATCATAATTTGTTCAGTTTTAGTCAAGTCTCACTAATTATGCAAAATAAAAATAAAACAAAACAGCATAAAGCAAATCCAGAAAAATTAAACAATGGTCGTATCAATAAATAAATAAATAAGGAAAGTTTCAACAACAACAACAACGATAACAAAAATAAAACAAAAACTGAAAAAAAAAAAGAAAAAAGAAAAACCAATAACAAAACCCCAACAACTAAAAATTCAAAACAAGAACAAAAAACAAAAACAAAACAAAAACAAAGCAAATATAGCTTATATATATATATATATATATATATATATATATATATATATATATATATATATATATATATATATATATATATATATATATATAAACCCAACAAAACGAAAAATGCCTCGTACCTCGTAGCTCCGACTCCAAGCTTAATTTTCTTTGTACAACTTTTGCATATTTACTCATTTCTCAAGACTGGTCCATCAGTTGACGGTCCAGTAACATTCTTGTTCAAAGGTTTCAGTTTCACTGTTTCATTTCGTTAACAATATCTGAATAGCTATATATTTATTTCATTGTATTTCAATTGTATCTATCCTATTGACAAACATACTACAAATCACGTGATATCATGGACGTTAGTCACCATGAATTAACCTTTCTTTGTAAACCGGTTAAATGCCGTAGCCTGGAAAAACTCGTATTTATAAATTTGGCCAGAAAACTCGTCCTTCAAATATCGATCGATTGAAATAACCCTCATCTTTGCAAACATTCTCAAACCTGGGACTTCGCGAAGTCCCAGGTTTGAGAATTTTTGCAAAGATGAGGGTTATTT
Source organism: Berghia stephanieae (assembly GCF_034508935.2). Classification (NCBI taxonomy): domain Eukaryota; kingdom Metazoa; phylum Mollusca; class Gastropoda; order Nudibranchia; family Aeolidiidae; genus Berghia; species Berghia stephanieae. The sequence continues at coordinate 6,831,180 of NC_088367.1, read as the reverse complement.
CAATCGATCGATATTTGAAGGACGAGTTTTCTGGCCAAATTTATAAATATGAGTTTTTCCAGAGTCTGACAGTTTTCAGGTTTTATAACTAGTGACCCTCTTAGTGGATCGGTGGTCACGATGATAAAATGACAATAAAATTGTAAATGATAAAGGATTTCTGATGTCTGTGTTCATTTTTATTTTAATTCCTGTACAGCAAAAAGCATATATTATATCATAATGCGGCTATTTGGTCTTGTGGTATGACACTCGCTTTTGGATCGGAAGGCTCTGGGTTTTTTGTTTTTAAGGGTTTGACGGCGCTTGCAACACATTAAGGTTATATCAGCGCCAGTAAAAACGAAGAAAATGGGATAATAAAAAGTTCTAGAATTACAATTACATGTAAAACACCCAAGAAAAAGTAAGACAAAAGGGGAACTGGGAACAAATAGGAAACAGATGTAGATTCCAGGAGCATACCACCAATGTACTTAGTTTGAGATCACCTATAAGTCTCATCCGGACACAAGCACAAAATCCAACAAAGAGGAATACACTGAAATGCTTACATTATACATTGAAAATAACAAATATAATAATACATAACAGAGAGGTGATTTACAAGGGAAAAAAATATCATCTCCCAAAACAATAACTATGGGGTTGACTGTTTCCCTCCCAGCCAGGACTCCGGCCAGGGCCAGGACAAAACCAAGAAATCTCATTCCAAGTCCAAGACAAAGACAGAAAGCATATTGGAAAACAGATATAAGGGGATAGAAGACACAGTATGTACCTCGTTGCCCGCTATGGGAGGTCAGGATCCCCACCCAGATAAAGAAACATAATGCTGTGCATAACAGTAACAGTAACAGAGAGATGATTTACAAGGGGAAAAAAAATATAATCTCCCAAAACTCTAAACATTTGGCTGTTTCCCTCCCAGCCAGGGCCTGTACAAAACCCAGTAATCTCATTCCAAGACAAAGACAGAAAGCATGTTGGAAAACAGATATAAGGGGATAAAAGACACAGTATGTACCTCCCTGCCCGCCATGGGAGGTCAGGAACCCCACCCAGAAGGCCCTGGGTTCGAGCCTCGCTCGGCGCATAGTTAAGTCCTTGGAAATGAGTGGCGAACATGTGACTTGTACTGCATGAATTTGAAATAAGCTTCCACACAGCACACTGGGGGAATGAATGACGTGCACTGTGTACAGCATGCTATTATCTTGAATATTACTATTACTCATGAAGCAGCAACTATTTGGAATTGGATTGGATTGGCACCAACCTCATCACCAACCTTAACCATGAACTGTTACAGCACTCACAGTTAGGAATCTTGTCTTCTCCATACTTACAGTTGACTACTAAAATAAATGTGCTAATTTATTACTCTCTTTGTCTTATACATTTATTTATTTCTGCTTTATCAGAAATGAGAAAGTCATAACGCTTGGTGGAATTCAATGAATTTATTTATTCAGTGATTTCTCTCTCTCCCTCTCATTCTCTCTCTCTCCCTCCCTCTCTCTCCCTCCCTCCCTCTCCCTCCCTCCCTCTCTCTCTCTCTCTCTCTCTCTCTCTCTCTCTCTCTCTCTCTCTCTCTCTCTCACAAACTTTAACTCAACAAAGGCAATCACCATTTTGGTTTCACAGCCAATAAATAACAGCAATAATATATAAAAAGAATAAAAATAAAATAAAATTCCATTTATTCATCCTCAGTCAAATATTTTCTTCTAGGTCTATCTCGAAAAAAGACAGATATCCCTGGCGTCAGCCGCAGTGAAGAACTGCAAAGTGAGTAAAAAGGGCTAAGTATATTGCTCGAGGAAAAAACAAACAACAATATGACTCATTCCAGAACAAGGAAAGAAATCAGCAAGGAAGTTGGAAGGGGTTAGGGTTAGGGTGAGGGACACAGATAGGAATTCATTCAACCCTAGCCCCAACCTGCCTACTTTTACTACAAATTCGTAAAATCACGAATTTGTGGCTCCAGTTTCAGAACCTAATGAGCATCTCAGTCATTAAAACTTATTGAAAATGAGAGTTGATGACAGACATTATTTTAAGGATTTTGGAGTGGTCGGTATTCAATGCTTGAGATGGTAAATTGTTTAAAATGTTATTGATAGTGATTACAATTTATATATAAATCTCCTAAAAATTACAAATGTTCAAATTTACAAGTCGACAGTTTGGCCCTTTGTGTTGTCAGCTCTCCCTAGAAATTATTGGCACTTATCAAGATTGAAAATAAATACATTTGGATAGTCACTCTGAAGGAAAATTAGCATGTACTTTGTTATATCTGATTACTACTTTCATGTTAAATTTAAAAAAAAAACAGGTTTAATAATGCGCATAGAATTTTCCCCAGAAAAGTGTAATTAATGATTCATTACGTGTCATAAAAGGATTCTCAACACGACACGCCCAGGCCTGAAAACTTGAACTGTTAAAAATTCGTAGATTTCAGAGGGAAGAAATAGAAATCGTCATAATTAATTAATTTTACAAATTAATATCCTACTCTTGGCAGTATTAAATATGCCTTCAAAAACGTGAATAGATGCTTTGTGGCACCAAGTTTTCTTTGTCACACATTGTATCGAATCAAAAATGTCTATTTATTTATTTCTGTTGTTGAAGCCATAAATTTGTATTTCTACCAATTTTTTGTAGTAGTTGGCAGGTATGCAGGTCCTTTATAATTAGGTCTCATTCACACAACCAGCTTGTGGGATAAAATACAGAAAAATTGGTCTGTGGCTATGTGTAGATAGACACACCCGTCTACTGGAAATCTAGAAATTTGTGATTTTTGGGAAATACAAATTGTAGTCGCTGTAGCTGACTTTAAAAATCAACAATTTACCCTCTCTTGAAGTTCTGAAATTAGATGCAAAATTTTGTAATTCTACGAATTTGTAGGAATATACACAGGTCTGAGTTTTATCGTGTTTACCACGATATCATGTGTTTACCACGATATCATGTGTTTACCATATATCATGTGTTTACCACGATATCACGTGTATACCACTATATCATGTTTAAATAAAAATCAGGTTTATCAATGCGCATAGAATTTGTCCCAGAAAAATGTAAATATTGATGGAGGTAAAAGTATTTTAAAATAAATTTGATTGAATTAACTCACTCAATCCTAGAGAGTTTTGCTACTTTTCGAAATTGGTAAAAATCTATTAAAAATGAGCATGTACATAGATAGTTTTATTCAATTATCATTAACATGTAAAAATTAAAAAAAAAAATAGCTTTGGAACTACGCCTATAATTTGACTCATAAAAATGTAACAAAAAGACAAGGGGTAAAAGTAACCTCGGTAAACTACGGATATAGTCGGTGTTAGGGTTGATTGAATTAAAGACACTCAAGATGCTCCATCCGCAGTTGGAGCCAGACATTCGTATTTCTTTGATATTTTCGTGGCAGCACCCAGGTCAGCACTTACATCAAATCAGTTGGGACCTGGACTGGGCTGGAGGTGGATTGTATTCACCTTTGTTGAAAACTGAATGATTAAAAAATATATATATATATTTTTTTTTTTTTTTGGAGAAATACACCCCCACTCCCTCTCCCCAAAATAAAATGAAAAACAAAACAAAAACAAAAACAATTTTGTTTTAAATTATGATTTCCAGAACAAGACAAAATTTAAATACATAGGTAATCTTATATGGTAAAAATATATGACAGAGATATAGGATAATTGCACTTTCATGGGACATTTACACACATTTTATTATTATATCGAATTTTCAGTATGACATTTAAAAGAAAATAATAGCAACAAAACAATAATAATAAAAATAACAATAAAAATAATAATAATAATAATAATGATAATAATAACAATAATGATAATAATAATAACAATTATAATAATAATAACAATAATAATAAATAATAATAATAATAATAATAATAATAATAATAATAATAATAATAAAATAATGATAAAATAATAAGAGTAAAAAAATAATATAATTAATAATATTAATAATAACAACAATAACAACAACAGTAAGTAAGTAGGTTCGTTAAAAAAATCATTTCATAATGACTCATGACATAAATTAGCACCTCACCATCCTCAAGGAATGAAATCGCACAACAAATACAAGTGAGAAGTGGGTCATGTCATTTCACCACAGTCACAAACAGTCACAAACAGTCACACACAGTCACAAACGGTCACAAACTGTCACACACAGTCAAAAACAGTCACAAACTGTCACACACAGTCACAAACAGTCACACACAGTCCACAGTCACAAACAGTCACACACAATCACACAGTCACAAACAGTCACACAGTCACAAACAGTCACAAACAGTCACACACAGTCACAAACAGTCACACACAGTCGCACACAATCACACACAGTCACACACAACCACAAACAGTCACACACAATCACAAACATTCACAGTCACACACAATCACAACAATCACAAACTGTCACACACAGTCAAAAACAGTCACAAACTGTCACACACAGTCACAAACAGTCACCAGGCAGGAATAGCCAGTACTTGGCAACAGCTTTAGCAGGATCACAAAATTGCCAATTCTATGTCTGTTCATTTATAGGATGTTGATCTTTTAACCAGTACCGTCAATTGGGGAAACGTTGCCTAAAGGGAAAACGTTGCCAAAAGGGGAAATTTTGCCTAAAGGGGAAACGTTGCCTAAAGGGGAAACATTGCCTAAAGGGGAAACTTTGCCTAAAGGGGAAACGTTGCCTAAAGGGAAACTTTGCCTAAAGGGAAACATTGCCTAAAGGGGAAACATTGCCTAAAGGGAAACTTTGCCTAAAGGGGAAACGTTGCCTAAAGGGGAAACTTTGCCTAAAGGGAAACGTTGCCTAAAGGGGAAACATTGCCTAAAAGGAAACATTGCCTAAAGGGAAACTTTGCCTAAAAGGGAAACATTGCCTAAAGGGAAACTTGCCTAAAGGGAAACGTTGCCTAAAGGAAACTTTGCCTAAAGGGGAAACATTGCCTAAAGGGAAACATTGCCTAAAGGGGAAACTTTGCCTAAAGGGGAAACGTTGCTAAAGGGGAAACTTTGCCTAAAGGGGAAACATTGCCTAAAGGGGAAACATTGCCTAAAGGGAAACTTTGCCTAAAGGGAAACATTGCCTAAAAGGGAAACATTGCCTAAAAGGGAAACATTGCCTAAAGGGAAACTTTGCCTAAAAGGGAAACATTGCCTAAAGGGGAAACTTTGCCTAAAGGGAAACATTGCCTAAAGGGGAAACATTGCCTAAAGGGGAAACTTTGCCTAAAAGGAAACATTGCCTAAAGGGGAAACTTTGCCTAAAGGGAAACATTGCCTAAAAGGGAAACATTGCCTAAAGGGGAAACTTTGCCTAAAGGGAAACATTGCCTAAAGGGGAAACATTGCCTAAAGGGGGAAACTTTGCCTAAAGGGGAAACGTTGCCTAAAGGGGAAACTTTGCCTAAAAGGGAAACATTGCCTAAAGGGGAAACTTGCCTAAAGGGGAAACATTGCCTAAAAGGGAAACATTGCCTAAAGGGGAAACTTTGCCTAAAGGGGGAAACCTTGCCTAAAGGGAAACATTGCCTAAAGGGAAACGTTGCCTAAAGGGAAACTTTGCCTAAAGGGGAAACATTGCCTAAAAGGAAACATTGCCTAAAGGGGAAACTTTGCCTAAAGGGGAAACGTTGCCTAAAGGGGGAAACTTTGCCTAAAAGGAAACATTGCCTAAAGGGAAACTTTGCTAAAGGGGAAACATTGCCTAAAAGGGAAACATTGCCTAAAGGGGAAACTTTGCCTAAAGGGGGAAACTTGCCTAAAGGGGAAACGTTGCCTAAAGGGGGAAACTTTGCCTAAAAGGGAAACATTGCCTAAAGGGGAAACTTTGCCTAAAGGGAAACATTGCCTAAAAGGGAAACATTGCCTAAAGGGGAAACATTGCCTAAAGGGGAAACTTTGCCTAAAGGGGAAACATTGCCTAAAAGGGAAACATTGCCTAAAGGGAAACTTTGCCTAAAGGGGAAACATTGCCTAAAAGGAAACATTGCCTAAAGGGGAAACGTTGCTTAAAGGAAAACATCGCCTAAAGGGAAAAGATTGTTTAGTTTTGAAAATTCAAGTCATTTAACATGTACAATAACTACAACAAAGCTGAGATTGCGATGATTCAAAATGCTCCAAATTCACAGAGGCAAAGTTTCCCCAAATGACGGTGAAAAATACCTATAATAACATGAAATAAATACAACACTTTGTTTACTCTTGGGGGACCTGATAACTCAGTTGGTAGAGCAATCACCTCAAACGCAAAAGGACTGAGATCGATCCCAAGTGCAGTCGAGATGTTTTTTTTCTCACCCCCTCCCTGTCTCCTCAGCAGTGACTGGGTAGCTGGTTGTTAGATCTGGTGGAAAGTACTTTGCCATAGACTAGCGTCCTATCCAAAGGACAGCAAACAATTGCTGTTGTCATTTTCATACTATAGAAACTGGGATAAACTCCGGTTCCATGAGCCTAATGGTTACTCAGTTTGAAAAGATAGAAGTGCTTATGATACTTTTGGATGATACCAGCGCTTCAATAAATCAATTAGCTTAAGCTCCTTTACAATAAAATCAACATCTTGCAGACATTCGATGCAAAACCTGCCTTTGTCACACGGGACGTGCTAAGAAAAAATTGAGCTTTTATATAGCGCAATATCCACTAAACATGCTCAAAGCGCTTTACAAGTGGTCCCTGGCCAACAGCAACACATAACATGTGGAAAAGACATGACGCCTGTTAGGCGATATTAGAATTTTTTTAGACAGAGACAACACTGTTAACGGCCAGTACTCATTTTACACCTGAGAGAATGTGAGTAAAGAGCCTTCTCCAAGGACTCAACTATGCGCCGAGCAAGGCTCGAACCCAGGACCTTCCGATCGGAAAGCGAGTGTCATACCACAAGACCACATAGCCGCACAAATGACGTGCTAAGATTTGTGTCCTTCCTATAAAATTAATTATAACAGCTTCAGAAGAAGAACAAAACACCAAGCACAGAACGTTTTCAGTTCAAAACCCTTCTTCAGCCAACAAAAAAGGAACCCATGGAAACATAAATAAATATACATTACTAAAAAACCAGATCGATTTTTAGTAATGTGTTTATGATTTCATTGGGGTTTTTTTTGTTGTTGTTGCTGAAGAAGGGTTTTGAGTCTGAAATGTTCTGAGTTTGGTATTCTGTTCATTTCTAAAGTTGTTATAATTATTTTTGTCTATTACTTTTTACAGTCCACAGTTTTTATTATGCATAAAGGAAATGGCCAAAATCTAAAATCAGATCGCATATGAAATGATAAAGAAAAAAATAAATTATTTTAACCAAATAAATTTATATATGCAAATATAGCAATAATATACCCTTTTGGTAATTCTCTCTTTGTAATAATAACATGGGTGCAAGCAACTGGACCTCAAAAAGCCTGCAAGTCTACTTATGACCAACATATAATCTGAAAAAGCCTGCAAGATTCACGCACTGTGTTTTTGTCTGGCTCAACTTTCATTTCTTCTCTAATCAACTTCCGTTCAAATTTAATAATATAACTATCACTTCCGGTCATAATAGCATCGTGATTCAAAAGTTTCGCTTAATCATATGGACGTACCGACACGATTGTTGGACCTAAAAATCGCAAAAAGCCGCGACTTTTTTTTCGGTAATCCAATTGGCCGGCAGTAGCCGCACTCTTGCACCCATGCAATAAAAGTAAAATCATAGCGGCCAACTTTTCAAAGAGCTAACACGGGACACCCTAACACACAATACTGTCATGACCCAAAAACAACAGTATGTATGTTTGGACTACTATTTAACTCACTCAACCCTAACACTAACACACCGACTATATCCGTAGTTTACCCAGGGTTACTTTTACCCCATGCCTATTTATTACATTTATATGAGACAAATTATAGGCGTAGTATCAAAGCTAATGTTTTTTTTCATTTTTACATGTTAAAGAATAAAACTAGATGTCCATGTACATGCTCATTTTAATACATTTTTTCCAATTATGACAAGTAGCAAAAATCTCTAGGATTGAGTGATTTAATATAATCTAAATTTAGAGATTTTTGTGTTCCTTGTTTTAATTTGCTAGTTTAAAAAGCATAATCCAAGGACATGAAAGTCCAATTAAAAAAAAAATAATTTAAAAATATTATTCTCCAGATTGCCTAATCGGGACAGTCCCGACAGTTGGCCGCTATGTAAAAGCTTTGGATTTCTCACATTGTAAATAAATACAGAATCAAATAATTGTTATCACAAATGAATAAATTAATAAAACCTACAAATACGGCAGTCGTCAGGACAAAGGCAAACCACCATCGGGAGTTACTGGCCTTTGATCACATCTATCTCTTTTTCTTATCGTCTCAGTGACGTCTGATTCAGACTTACCGAAGAAATAGTCATCGTGATCATGATGATCTCCCCTTTCACATTTATTATCATCACCAGTGTCAAATTTATTATTATTATTATTATTATTATTATTATTATTATTATTATTATTATTATTATTATTATTATTATTATTATTATTATTATTATTATTATTATTATTATTATTATTATTATTATCACTACTATCACCTTCACCACCATCGTCATCGTCTAATTCCATATAAATAACTCTATCCGTGCTGGCAGATTTCCTCCTTTTGAAAGATGGCGGTAACGTCAATTCAGATTCATCATCTGCCAACACAGATATATACTCATCTAACGTTCTTTCCGTACATTCAGCTATAAAACGAATGAACGGCCGTATATCCCCGTTATTGGCCTGCTCTAGAGTCTCGTAGTAGGTCAGCCTGTCGTGAACTTCTATGGACACAGGCGGGAAACCGGCCTGCATCAGAATGAGATTCATGAGCAGACGCGACGTCCTTCCATTTCCATCGTAGAACGGGTGAATGGCAACGAGCCGATAGTGAGCAAGGGCAGCAAACTCCACTGGGTGGAGAGATTGGGCTTCCTCCGAGTTGAGCCACTCGACAAGCTGATCCATATGCTCCTGTAGCTCACACGCTGGAGGGGGGACAAAGTCTCCCACATATACCTGAAATGCAGACAGACAAATGTAAAGTAATATTTCTTATTCTCTTGAATTTTGGTCTTGAAATAAGAATGAATAAGAATTATAATTTCAATATGAATGAATGTTATGAAGAATGAGGAATTTTGACAAGAATACACTAGCATAGTGGCCAACTTTTTACAGAGCTGAAATGGGACGCCTTAACGCAAAATACCGTCATGACCCAAAAGCAGCAGTCCGTTCGGTCTATGTAAATGTACATGTAAAAAAAAATTTTTTAAATGTAAATAATGAATTTATATAGCGCCTAAACATTCACGTTAATTGTGCTCTGTGGCGCTTTACATAATAAAAATGTTTTTTTTTTTTTTAATTTAAAAAATTCATGACACAACATAATATCATATAATATCAGCTAGATTGAGAGCGTTTTTTTTTCTATTCATTGTTTTCATTTGCTGGTCAAAAAAACATAATCCTGGGACATGCATGGGTCATTCCCATCCCATACATACAAACAATCCAATTAACCCATTGCCGCCCAAATCGCCCGTAATAGCCCGCTAAAAAAACATCTGCATAAGTCCGGATCGCCTGATATCGCCCGCCAGGTACCCAGTGTCATTGAACCTGTATATTAAAAATGTGTGTAGAACCACTTCTTTTTAATTGAAAAACGAAAGTAGAGAAAGAGTAAAAGCGAAACTAGCCGTTTCCCGATTGTTTTTATCTCGATTCGTTTGTCTGCCGTGATTTTTTGAAGTTTGTCGACCAAATCGGTTGTGGTAACGTCTTTTTTTTTTTTTTTTTTTTGCTGGAATGGCGTTTGAATTCCTCAATTCTCAGGCGTTATAAACGTTTTTTAATGGATAGTGATGATGATAGTACTCATTCAGACACTGAATCAGACATTGAGGTTGAGTTGGATGCGCATTTTGATGACATTGACAATGGGTTTCATGTGTTTTAATATTATTACATATTTTTCAACTTTAACATTTTTTTTTCAAATCAAAATATGAATCAATAGTCCAAAACAATACATCAAATTAAAGGCCATTCATTCTTCTTTCCAAAACAGCTTTTATTTTGTTTCTAGCATGCGTCACATTCTTGCAATTAATTTTTTAATGAAGTGTACTATGACATTTGGAAGAGTTATCTCCCCTCGCATGGTCTGTGAGAGACATTTTTTCAGATTATGCCCGGGCAGCAATGGGTTAAAAACAAATAATTTTAATAATTATTTCTCCAGATTGCCAAATTGGGACAGTCCCAATTTTATCAGGACAATTGACCACTGTCCACTCGGGAACAATCTGCAACTCACTTGTCCTTCAATCATCTTCATTTTCATCCAAATGAAAAAACAAAACCAATCCAAATAATAACTCAAACCTTCAATGGTTTCCAAGACAAGTGTAAAATAGTAACCATAAACATAAAAGGACATGCACAGTATTTATAATAGTTCGAAGATGACGTCAGTCAGGTCTTTGTTATTGTTTTTTGCCATCTGCGTTTATGAGTAATGCTCACTGAACTGTATTAACCCGACTATAAACGTTCATGCATACACACAGTTTTGTGTGTTGGTCCTTTATACTTCCAGATGGCAATGTTATGAGCTTCTTAGCCAAGCGCAAACTATCTATAGGAGTCATGATCTTACAACTATAAATATTTATAAGTTGTTACTGAGTGTTAACCGTTAACCTTATAATAACTGGCTAAGTAATAAATTATTTTATCATAAAAGAACTGAATATCATTAAAAAAAAAAAAAATCTTGCATCATCTCTAAATCCATGATTTACAGCCTTATCTTCATTATTTCTTTAGAATCATTTAGAACTGTTGTTGTGTCAATCAATTTGATCTTGTGGAACTTCTAACAAGAGTAAAACCCAATATTTCTCCAATTTCCTTCAAAAATTGTGATAACTAAATCAAAATCTGTTGTTAAAAAAATCTGAAATTTTGGCCAATTTGGCACCAAACGAAATAATAATTATACCAATTAAATCAATTTGAATGGCGGGTCAGAATAACTGATGAAAATGTTGAATCAGAGTGATTTATTCCTTTATTTTCGTTTAAAAAATATATAACCATCAAATGTTTCCAGAATTTTGCAGATATATCGTATTGATACCTGATTATGCCTGAACCGGCCTGCTTCAGTTGGATCCACGAATCCAAGCACTCTCATATGAATGTCCAGAATATTCTGAAGAGTCAGTCTTCCGATCCGGCCGACCAGGGTGCTAAAAATAGAAATAATGCAGCAATTTTACCTAAAACTCTTAAGAGAAAAGACAGATACAGTGAGCATCGCTACAACTATAAAGAGACGCAGATGGATATGGCTTGGACAGGTTGCCAAAAGGGAGGCAACTGCTTTGCCAAGAATATCACTCCGCTGGACGGCTGATGGTAAAAGATGGAGAGACGTCCAAAAAAACCTGGAGAAGATCCATGGATAGGATTAAGTAAGTAAGTAATTTTACCTAAAAACAGAGTGTATATCCTAACAATTGGTAAAATAAATCTCAAATACAAAAACATCAGTCACCATGTGCGGCTATGTGGTCTAGTGGTATGACACTCGCTTTTGGATCGGAAGGTCCTGGGTTCGAGCCTCGCGCTCGGCGCATAGTTGAGTCCTTGGAAAAGGCTCTTTACTCACATTCTCTCACCGTACTCAGGTGTAAAATGAGTACCTGGCCGTTACCAGCGTTGTCTTTGCCAGAAAAATTGTAATATTGCCTAACAGGCGTCATGTCCCGTCCTACATGTTAAATGTTGCTGTTGACCAGGGACTCCTTGTAAAGCGCTTTGAGCATATTTAGTGGATATTGCGCTATATAAAGCTCAATTTTTAAAAAAAGTTCAATTTAAATAAGAAGCTATTACTATTATTACTAATTTGTATTGAAGAAAACTACAGACGGGAATAATAAATCCTTTAATGGCTAAGTGATACTAGGCTGCTAGAAGCTGTGGACTGTAAAAAGTAATAAACAAAAAATGAATATAAAAGCTTCAAAAAAGGATAAAATACCAAACACAGAACATTTCGGACTCAAAACCCTTCTTCAGCCAACAAAAAAAAAACCCCCCAATGAAATCATAAATACACGACTAAAAAACCAGATCGACAACATTGTTCTATTGTTATTGGCTGAAAAGGGGTTTTGAGCCGAAACGTTCCGTGTTTTGTATTTTGTTCTCTTTTAAAGCTGTTATATTCATTTTTGTTTATTACTTTTTACAGTCCACAACTTCTAGCAGCTTTGTATCACTTTGAAATAATACAATGATTGCCTACGAGAATCAAGAGGGTTTTCTCAAATCTGTCAAACGCCGAGGGTTTGACCACAAAGCCAGTAATCATTTGATACAGATATAATAATATTTCCTTGAATCAAGTAGACCGATGGCAATTAGATCTTAGAGACTTGACACCACTGCAGTGTGGATGTAACGAGACTACGAGTTGAAAAGGTTTTGGATTCTCACTTTGTCAACAAGGACAGGATATATTCCTGTTACCAGAGGTGCCTAAATGAGTCAATAAAATGGAGAGAAAGATAAAGGGAGTAAATGTGACTCTTAAATAAGGGAACAACACAAAACAAACCACGTTTTGGCCGAAACGTCGTTTGTTTTGTATTGTTCCCTTATTTAAGAGTCACATTTACTCCCTTTATCTTTTCTCTCCATTATATTCCTGTTGTACAAAAAAAAAAAAAACCCAAAAAAACAAAACAAAACAAACAAAAAACAAAACCAGAACAACAAAACCAAAAACCATGGACTGACCTATTGACATAGCTGAGAGCTGAATCCAAACCCAAGACTTCGTTTTGCTCTCTCAGACTCTTCCCCCCGACAGCCATCCTTGTTTCTACAATGGACCTTGTCTGGGACAGCGTAAGCGTGTTGCCTTCAATGGCGTTTGTGTGGTAGATGTGTGCAAAGTACGCTTCCCGCTTTGCCCGGCGAAGACCCGGGTGACTGTGGGGGACCGTGTAGAGGTAGGAACGTTTTCTGTCAACTCTGGAGAACCTGGTCTGGTCAATCTCCTCAACAATTGGACCTGGGGATTTCAGAAATACAGAACACTATACAAATGTGGTGATGATAAGTAGGAGTAAATTTTCACATTTTAGCATGAAGAACATGGCAATGAACATTCTCCCTTTACCCCATTCATTTTATGCCATGTTGCTATCAATAAGACCTTAGATAATTTTAGTTTTTAGTTTCTTGGGTTCTCACAGCAAATGCAAGACTTTAGGCCATTCATCATCAGGCCCATGATCGTCAGGGGGGGAGGGGGGGATACATGAGATGCAGATCTCACCACGTTCCACCATTTAGGGCTGTCGTTAATCTACCGGGGCACGACCGATTCGGCATGTCATCCAATTGAGCAGGTAGGCATGCAACCCTGATCTTGAGTAAATTTTTTATCATTCTGAAAAATGTTTTTAAAAAGAGGGACATAACAAAAATTAAGTTAAGTTACAATGCCTGAAAGGCCTAAGATAGCCTGCTCAATAACCCATTCCCACTGATAATCCAGTATGTTGTCACCTTAGAGATGGATTATTGACGGGTGGCCTTTGTATTGACATTCCTCACACTCACACATTGACATTCCTCACACTCACACATTGACATTCCTCACACTCACACATTGACATTCCTCACACTCACACCTACCAGTTCGTTTCCGATTCTTCAATGCCTTTCCATGCTCGGGACTGTGTTCCAGTGCAATCTGATACAAGTGGTCAGCCTTGACCACATCTTGTACGTGCCATTCCAGGAACTCTCCGTAGGCTGTGAGAATGTCAGCATGGGACGGGTCCAGGGCAACGGCGTGCTGAAACACCTTCATGGCTTTCTCCGTCTTTCCCCGATTCTGGAGATCCAAGGCAATATTCATGGCAGCCACGGCTTCTCTCTTCACATCTGGAATTCGGATATAAAAAAACATTTGGTGCATCAAATATAATTGCTCATTTATACTTTTTTGCTTTTCTTAAATTTTCTTAACCATCTTTGTATGCCAACCCCAACTAAAGAAAAGGAGTAATTTCGACTGAAAAAGGGTGTAGTTTTGAAGGAAAAGGTGCAATTGTTCAAAACAAAGGCATTATTAATAAACATTTATCACTATCACCACAACCATCTTCAATCGCTGTTAATAAATTCCTCTCCACGATTAATTTGGTAAAGGCTACTTCTGCCCAAATAAAGGTTCTGGTTTAGGCTTCAGAAAACAAGACAAGATGGAAGTGGATGGTGAAAATGCAGCTTTCTTCTGTTTTCAATGAGACGAGATTCCGCACGAAGAGAAAATTGCTTAAAAATCACCCACCATAACCTTGATGACATAAATTACCTTTATTCACCGGAAACCGTTCCTTGTACCGCAAACTGAGTGAGGTGCCTTGTAATGATAGGCGATCAACTTTCAATTTTGCGTTCTCTTTGTCAACGTTGTCATTACCGGAGAGTTTTTCGACAACGGGAATCGGATTATTTTGTTGACAATCCCAACTGTAGCCAAAAATATTATCACATGAATCGTCTGTCAACATATCCCTGCTGTCCGATTCATGAGTAATGAAGTATTTTACAAAGAGTCGTGGCAAAGAAGTGAAGAGTCCGAGAGTAATGCTCGACACACAAAACACAACGAAGAGAATGACAAAGGTTCGTACACTCATTCCTTTCTTATTAATTCCCCAAAAATATAACGATCTTTTCAACATGATGAAGTTGGTTACAACACTTGTTTCGAGTATATTTAGAACATATGTTATACTTATGAAACAAGTCAATCCCCATTCCCCTTTTAAATCTGTAGAATCGAAAGCGATTTTTCTCTCTTCAGAGGTACGATTGCGTAAACCGGATGTTTTCATCATCACTTAGCTTGAGGAGAAAAGTGTCTCCACGTCTCCAAAAAAACCAACAAAAACAACAAAAAAAAAAAAAAAAAAAAAAAAAAAGATTTCACCTTTCGAATTTCTCAGTACAAAATTATGGCTTATAATTTTTTTGTTAAATGGTCATTTTTGTGTAACCAAATCTATCAGCAGACTCAGACTGCCATCGTCACACACTTTTTAAAAAAAACCCATCCTGTCTATAATTAGCCGTTCGCATAATATATGTATTATTATGTATACTACAATAACGATATCCTTATGACTTATTGATTTATTACGTGATAAGTGATACGTTGTCCATAGTCTTGCTCTGGAAATGAGTTGTAACCAGTGACATCTATCTAGATATGAAGTCCTACTCCTAGGTTGTAATGCATTGGGGACAACTTCAAAATTCAGACCAACGAGTTCAGTGGCCGCTCGTAAGACGATCAAGTGGGGATACTGTTGCTCAATACTTATCGTTTCAGGGGCGGGCATGGTTTAGGGGTTTGAGTGTCCTCTCAATACCAGTTCAGTTCACTATTTCACAATTTATATACGTTTTATTTACCTATCTAATTACTCGAGTTATTATGTTTTTCTTGTTGTAATGGAAATATTATCAAACCACTGCAAAATATCCTCAATTAAAGTAGTATTGATATTGGACTACGCCAATAAGTTTGTTCGGTAACTAGATGTGTAAATACCGTTAGTGGTCTGAAGTTTAAGTGAAAAGGGATAAGTAGGTAAATAATTGGTACATAATAAATAAATAATAATTTTATTGGAATACAAAATGTCAGTATGTCCCGTCTTTTAAAATTCAATGTAATCAATGTCTTCTTCCGATTTCTTTTATTTATTATGCCTCACTCAAAGGCAGTTGGAAACGTTCATCCTATATCAATTCATATCATATCATATCACATCACATCACATCATATCACATCCCATCCCATCTATCACATCACATCACATCATATCACATCCCATCCCATCTATCACATCACATCACATCATATCACATCACATCCCATCTATCACATCACATCACATCATATCACATCCCATCCCATCTATCACATCATATCATATCATATCATATCATATCATATCACATCATATCATATCATATCACATCATATCATATCAGTAATAAGGCTTTAAACTGGACCATGTGTTCCTTAAATGCCATTAAAACATAGTTACATTATATTGGACATTAAACATTGCATAGTCTTTGAGATAAAAATATTAAAAGGGAGGTACAGATAAAAGTATAATATAAGAAAAAAAAAACAAAAAACATTCTTGTTGTTGACATACATATCATGAATACTCTGTCATATCTATGTATGTATTTTGATTCAAAAAGTCCCTATCACGTTTATTTTTTAATTTATTAATTTATTTAGCATTTTCAGTTTTAAATTTCAGACTGTTTCATGTTTTGGCAGTTAGGAATATACATTAAATATATTATTTTTAATTGAAGTTGAGTATCTTAAAATAAATACTTCGAATTCATATCCACGTGCATATTAAATAATAATAATAATAATAATAATAATAATAATAATAATAATAATAATAATAATAATAATAATAATAATAATAACAACAATAATAATAATTATTATAATAACAATAATAATAATGATAATAATATAATAATAATAATAATAATATAATAATAATAATAATATAATAATAATAATAATAATAATAATAATAATAATAATAATAATAATAATAATAATAATAATAATAATAATGTGTTTTTAAGAAATGGTGTATGTATATGAAGTGATTATCGAGATACGTGGGGGGCCTCCCGAATGTTGTCATTCAGGAGAACCCCTCTCCCCTCCAAACACACAGACAAAGAGGAGTGGTCAAGGCGTGGACTTTGAGTAGGAAGGTCCCGTGTTCGAATATGACATCTGTCCGATTTTATTTTCTTTATACATTTTTTTTTTGGCGAACTATTAACGTTTCAGCTCTCGTACACCATTTTAAAAAAATGTATTTTTTCTTTCTTTAAAAAAAAATCATCATCACATTCCCGAAATAAGGGCTATTTCCTCCGTTGCCTGTTTGAATCGACGGGTACATATATGCAGGTCTGACATCCGAACGTAATTATGGGCCTAGTTTAACAATGTTTGTAATGGACACCATTTTGTGTCATTTTTAAAGATTTCCATACAATGGACCCTTAATGAATTGAGTTATCAGACCTGCAAATAACTACACATCAGAGTTTGAATCCAACCACTGTATTTTCTCGGTTCTCACTTTCACGTCCATATAGTCCAATAAACAATGCTGTCTGTAGTCACCTCCCTACTACTGAGACGTCTGCTGTTGCTGCTGCTGCTGCTGATGATGATGATTATTTTTATTATTACTATTATTATTATTATTATTATTATTATTATTATTATTATTATTATTATTATTATTATCATCATCATCATCATTTTGATAACGATGATGACGATTAACCCAACTAATGTTACAGAGAGAGAGAGAGAGAGAGAGAGAGAGAGAGAGAGAGAGAGAGAGAGAGAGAGAGAGAGAGAGAGAGAGAGAGGGGGGGGGGCACTGGGTTTCACGCTTATTGATGACAATGTAATGTCCTCGTATCTCACTCTAGTACCGTTTAAGAGTGCCTGCCCCTTCCCCCTCCCGTAGCGATCTTCAGTCTCCGTTGTAATCTGTTGTAACTACACTTTCTTTAAGGAATCATCAACTTTACAAAGTAAGAGGCAAATTATAGCAGCAAACTTACAAAAATTGGTGCTAGCAATGCATCCCATATTTTCCTCGAGGCATCTTTCTCACAAGATACTCTAGGTGTCGGGCAAGTTGGGGGATATCTCTAACGTAACACCATTTATCACGTAACTTAAGCGACACCTAACGCTAACATCGCTCAAAGAATTAAAATGGCAGTCAGACAAGTCAGTATTTGAGTGGGCACACTGCACAGGGAAGAATAATTGAAAATTTGACCGATGATAAATTCAATTCACCCCCCCCCCCCCCCCCCAAAAAAAAAAAAAAAAGACGCATTGGGGGGGGGGGGGGTCTCCCTTATATCAGAAGGGAGAAGCCATTATGAGGGTGACTCCCCTTGGGTCTCATTAAGGCTTACCTTGTGATTTAGTTTTTAATGCAAAAAGAACATTGTTAACCTCAATTTAATTTGGCGCTGTCCTCTATGAAATCAAGGGAAGTGATGCAGGAAATAATACTTGAAGAACAGTGTGTGTATTGGTTACCTCCCATTTACACACGCAATTGTCAGTTCCAAAACGGAGAGATTTGTGATTTTGGCCATATACGATGGGTAATTTTCCTGGAAAGGCGTCTGTTAACAGGTATTTTACTGTCATGACAGGTTTTTTTTTTGCATCGCAGGCGGCCGCAAAAATGGCAACGGCCGCAACATTAAAAATATTTTGCAAATTTTCGAGATTTTGCCAAATTTTTTTTTTTTTTTAAATTTAGTGAGGACCAGTGATGATAATCTTCCGTGGATTTTTTCATAAATGTTCCGTTGTTTTTGTCATGTCAAACATTTTCTGCTAAGTGGTAGTTCATGAAAACAAAAATGCTTTCTATCATTTTTTGACACCTCTGCTCAGTTGCATGAATTTTGGTGACACTCCTTTATTTATGTCGTTAGTCTAGACACACTGGCGCCAAATGTCAAAAGTAGCATAAGACACATGGTGGACATGGATGAGAAGATGATCGAAAGGGAAGGGGATGGACCAAATGGGTGTATATATATATATATTTATCAGGGTTGCCAGTTTGGCATTTTTAATGCCAGATTCCAAAAATCTGGCATTTTTGAAAACCGTTTGGCATTAGAAAAATCATTTGGCATTTTCTTTTCTTGTATATTATACTTCAAATGACACCTTTTCTCAACCGTGGTGTAGTCGTTTAGCACTCCACTTAGTAGTCAGTAGGTAAAAAATTACCCCAACAGGAAATTTAGTATAATTCAAAAAAAAAAAAAAAAAAAAAAGAAAAGAAAACACGCAAGCCACCAGGATATGATAGTAAATTGTCTATCAAAAGTGAGTAGTTTTCTTAGTGGGGATGGGAATCAACAGACTTTGGCATTTTTTGGAGTGTTTTGGCATTTTTTGAGTCTTCCACTGGCATTTTGTTGAAAAATAATCTGGCAACCCTGATATTTATGTACCTTTTAGCTGTAGCATGATAGTACATTTGGCGGTTTTATAAGTTTTATAAGCCTGTCTTTTTTTTTTTTCTCTTCCTTTTTTTATTTTGTTTTTGTTTGATTGTTCTGAATTGTTAATAGTATTCAATACAACTTGTGTCTAATTATAAAACAATTTAAAAAAAATAAACTCATCTATTCTCCTTCTCTCTCTCTCTCATATTTCTGTCTCAGCCACCCTTCATATTATGTTTAGAGATATCATTTGGTAATAGAGAGATAATAAGTTAGCCTGAACGATTTAAGAAATGATTGTTTAAAGACTAATTTAAATTTGATTTGTTGATGGAATATGTTTTGCAATTAATTAAAGATTCTTATTTATAAGCTGCATCATCACAAGGTTGCAATAATACAGACACTAACAGGGTTTGTTATGTAAAAACAAATACCTCCTGGTCTTTTGGCCAAAAGTTAGTTTATCATAATCACTTGATATTGTGGGCGACATTATAGGCCTCTAAAATGTTTAATTGGAAATGACAATTCATTAAATTATATTTGCAAAAGGTCAGAATGTGTCTAATGATCAGAAGTGCTTTAGGACTAATAATATATTAAACAACTATGAATATGAATAGCTATGTAATATTTGTATTAAATTTGGATTTGACTGACGGGCCGGTAGATTTTCCTCCTTTTTGACAAATTTTCATTATCATCACTGGGGGACCTGTGCTTGTGTCAGGATGAAACCATTAGATATCTCAAAATAATGTACACTGACAGTGTGTTCTGCCTTTTTCTTGGGTACTTTAATTGTAATTCTAGAACTTTATTCTAGATCCCATTTTCTTCCTTTTACTGGCGTTATGACTATGACCTTAAATTTGTTGAAAGCGCCGTGCAACCCTTAAACTTAAAAACAAATACCTTTCTCTTTCACGAACGTATTATGGGTTTTTAGGAAAATTAATCGCAACTTTTTGCTGTTTTTAGCTTGCAAAATTTGGGGTTTTTTCTTGTGCAAAAAACCGCCATGTCAGATATGGGTTATTTTCCTTGAAAGGCGTCTTTTAACAGGTATTTTAGGCTGGTCGCACCATCAATTATACTGGGGTTCCACTATATGGGATTCATGACCTCTGTTCCCATCATGAGAGGCCAAGGGACTCCACCCCCCCCCCAAATATTTTTCTTATCTGCGTTCCACATATATTCAGGCCCTGGAAAGTGAAAGGACCTATTCCCCCAGCAGTGCAACACGAAACCTTCCAACCATTGTTTTTTAAGGGTTTTACGACCCTGCAACTCGTTAAGGTCATATCAGCGCCAGTAAAATGGAAGAAAATGGGAAAGTAAAAAGTTCTAGAATTACAATTAAAGAACCCAAGAAAAGGTAAGAATCAAAAAGACAGATGGGAATCGGTTTAAACAGGAAACAGATGTAGATTACAAGAACACACTATCAAAGTACCTAGTTTGAGATCAACTAGACTCATCCTGACACAAGCACAGGTCCCAACGAAGAGTAAGAGGGATACACTCAAATCAGAGACGCCAACTTTAAATTTGGCTCACAGGAGTTTCAGACACAACTCGTCGGAATTTCAATGTCGAAAGAGGAATTTCCACACACAGGAAAAAGGAATTGGAATGGTATTTGGCATTGTGTTTACAAATTGTATAGTACAAAATAGATAACTCATTAGAATTATATTATGATAATACATAAACACATTGCCAAATACAATCCCAAAGTTTATTTCAAATGAAGTAAAGTGCCAAATCTTAAGGGGAGAGATTGTAGTACTGGTGGTCGTGAGGATGATGTGGTGTTAGTGGTTGTAGTAATAGTGGTAGTGGTAGTGATGATGAAGATGTGATAGTGGTTGTTGTAGTAGTAGTGATGATGATGGTGGTTGAAGTGGTGTTGGCAGTGATGAGTTTTGGCATCATTGAGTAATCCCATTCCACAACAGAAAAGATATAGGGGATAGAAGTAGAAGACACATCAGGTGACCTGCCCACCATGGGAGATAAGTAGACCCCACCCAGTTAGATGGATTTGGACAGGGCATGTCCACAAAATGAAGAGTGATGCAACACCAAATGTTGCTCTTCACTGGACACCCTAGGGAAAAAAGAGAAAGAGAACAAGAAAAAGAAAGACAAAGACAGATAATGCGAAGGACAACTGATAAAATCTGAAGGTGGAACGATCCTCAGGGTCACTGCATCAAGTGGCCTGTGACAGAGACAAGTGGAGATCCTGTGTAGTCTAGTGGCATGACACTCGCTGTTGGATCAGAAGGTCCTAGGTTCGAGCCTCGCTCTGCGCATAGTTGAGTCCTTGGAAAAGGCTCTTCTCTCACCATACTCCAAGTGCTAAGGGATGACCTGGCCGTGAACAGCGTAGTCTCTGTAGGAAAAATTGCAATATTGCCTAACAGGCGTCATGTCCCGTTCTACATGTCGCTGTTGGTAAGGGACCCCCTGTAAAGTGCTTTGAGCACTTTTAGTGGATATTGCGCGATATAAAAGGTCAATTAAAATAATTTAATAAAAAGACCCTTCAATTCTGCCCACCATGCAAGTTCTGCAACGAATACTTGTGTGGACAATCTACTGCCTTTATGACAAAGGGCTTCATAGTGGTAGTGGCTGACCTTAAAATCAGATGGATGTACTTTAACACCCCCCCCACCTACCCGAGAAAAAAAAAAAGTGCGACAAGAGGACTAGCTTGAACAGAAGTAGATTCAGGAGCGACCAAACCACAGCCATAGTACAGGATCCCAAGTAGAAGAATACACACATACTCAAATGGTTATAAGATAAATAGAAGCATATGGAAATTGCACAATATAAATTATACGAAGAACATTTCTGCAGAAAAAAAACAAACATCTCTCCACCAGGCAAGGTCCAGTTGAAAGTGAAGCCAAAATAAAACTATTTCATCCCAAAACAAGGGCACAAATCCATACAGAAAAAGACAAGTGATATAGAGGAAAGAGATGGCACAGACGCAGAAACTGATGAAGAATCCACAGATCCTGCAGGCCAAGAGCCCCCCCCCCTCCTCCCAAAGGACATTCCACCACCAGCTCTAATGCCATTTTCAGAGGAGCACAACGAGTAAATAAAACCCAACAATGCTCTCCATGAGTTATTAAGGTTGACTTGAAGTAGGGTCGCTGAAGCCAGTTTTGGTTTTAAGGGTTTTATGGCGCAACACATTTAGGTTATATCAGCGCCAGTAAAAAGGAAGAAAATAGGATAGTAAAAAGTTCTAGAATTACAATTAAAGCAACCAAGAAAAAAGTAAGACAAAGGGGAAATGAGAACAAAAAGGGATCAGATGTAGATTCCAAGAGCATACCACCAATGTACTTAGTTTGAGATCACCTATTAGTATTAGTCTCATCCGGACACAAGCACAAAATCCAAAAAGAGGAACACACTCAAATGCTTACAATATACAATTAAAATAACAAATATAATAATACATAAAAGAGAGATGATATACAAGGAAAAAAATATTATCTCCCAATACAATAACTATGCATATGACTGTTTCCCTCCCAGCCAGGATAAAACCAAGTAATCTCATTCCAAGACAAAGACAGAAAGCATGTTGGAAAACAGATACATATAAAGGGATAGAAGACGCAGTATGTACCTCCCTGCCCACTATGGGAGGTCAGGAATCCCAGCCAGCACTGAAGCCAGTCAACCCCATTACACTGACACACAACCATAAAAGAATGAATAAAAACAAGCTGCATTTCGTATATTATCTTTATTACATTCTAGGCCACCAAGACACAGGCACCACCAGCTTTTTTAATCCTCCTCTCTGCTACTTTGCTGAAGTATTTAGCTTTCACTATAAGTGGCCTTTTGGGAAGATGGCCATTACCAAGAACTTTGAAAAAACCCTGAAAGAAAATAAATATCACAATGAGCTGGAAATTTCAATCAAATGTAAGCTATACATATCAGCTGAAGACACAATATATTAAAAAGGTTAAACAATACCACCCCCCCCCCAAAAAAAAAGTAAAAGAAAGAAGAAAAAAAAAAAAGTCAAACAATAAGAATAAAAAAGCTGAGAAGAAATTGAAATGCAGATGAGCAATTAAATCATAAATATATAGGGAAAATGTCTGAAACCAATCATTGTGATGAACTAATTTCAATGTAAAAGCTGTAAAAATATGTCAGTGCAAAGTATCTGACTACTCAATGATGATTGACCTCATCACCACCTAAAACCCAGCTGCACTGCATGAACCCAACCCCCATAATTGCAGGGTATTAAGAACTGCTCCCTTCTCCAATTTAAGGATATGAAACAAACTGCAACTGAATCCTGCTCATTACCGTTGCATTGACAAGCTGTCATATGGAATAACCGCGAAACTTTGCCTCTTTAGATGCCAACCAATTAAGAGTATATCAAGCTTTGTGGCAATAAGAGATAATTGAGATGACAAGACTAAATACCGTTTTCCAAATGCAAAATACAAGTTCAAATGACATGCATAAAAGCAAGATGCTTTATCTTGGTATCTACAATCAATTTTTGATTGGCCATACTGATGGCTTTGGTAGTTTTGCCCCCTATCCACACTAGCAAACATCAACTTCATAAATTTCGGACCTGAAATTATTCTTATATGCCCTCAGTACACCATAAGATTCACTCATCAAAACTAGGAAGTATGCATTAGAGGATATTGCATAGAAATATTGAAAATAGTTTGAAAGTAACAAATTTCAGAAATTCCCCTCCAAAAAGGCAATCCCCAAGAGAGACAGAATTATCAGTAAAAATGTTTAAAAGTGATGGTATCATCCATTCCCAGACTTGCCAACCCTTGGAAAATAAAATCAGGGATACCCTTGGCTGCAAAACCAAAGTCACTACTTTTACAAGGGAAACTTTATGGTACTGACATAAAACACAAAGGAAAGATAGCTTTATCCATGTGCTTAACAAAAGATACCAGTATGAATGGAATGAAGTGATTCCGTGCATACTGGCATGCCAATAAGACTTGCCAAATTGAAAACTTCAAATTTAGTAACTTTAATGTAATTTTTTTTAATAGTAATTTGACAAGGAAATTCGTAATGTTTGAAATTGTGTATGAACAACCACAATATTATTATTATAGTAGTAGTAGTTGTACTTATCATTTTTACTATTATTATCATTTAAGTACTAATAAGAATAAAAAATCCGTAATTTTCCATAAAATTTCGTATTTGACCATGAAATTTGTCTAAAATTCGTAAAATTACGAAAAATTAGTAAGATTCGGCATGTATGCAACAACAAACAATACCCAAATTTCTATTTGGTGGATATTGCTTTTACAACAGAACAAAGAAAAATAAATAAAAAATAAAATAAATTGAGAACCAGGGAGAGTCCAAGATAGACAATAATTTAAATAACAAAATAAATGTTTTTAGTAATCTAAGATCCAAAATAAAGCAATTGATGCAGCAATACTTACAGCATTCACGCAATCAACAACAGGGGCCTTGGGGTTGTCTGAGTTGACAAAATGTTCCCTCCTGTCTTCGGGTACCAGGGACCACAAGTGGCTTAGGTTGATTGTGGGACAGAAGTATTTGTTGTTTGTCTTGTGGAAATATCTCATACCTACTTTACCGAAGTAACCTGGATGACTAAAGTGAGAGAAGGAAAGAAAATAAAAAGGAATTAACATTATTGTACTACAACAGGCAAACATAATATGCCTGCCATAAAAAAAAAAAACAGATAGAAAGAAAGAATAAGAGAAGAGGAAAAACAAAACAACCCCCCCCCCAAGAAATAAAAAACAACAAAAAAAAAAAAAAAACCACAACAGTCTCAGCTGATCTGAATTTTATCTGTCAAAGATAGAAACAAATAGGAAATAATAAAAACAATGCAGGGATAAAACACTCACAATTTGTCAAATTTGATTCTGTGATGGTGACCACCTCCAGCATTACCACGACCACCAGGATGCTTCCTGTGTTTACCTAGGAGGGAAAGAAAAAGAAAAAACAAAAGCAAAACAATCATAATGTTATCATCAATTACAGACAAGTTCTTTAGCCAATAAATTGTGTAAGGAAGAAAGTCAATACACAGAGGTGCCTTGATGCGGAAGTACAAGGAATGCCAAAAAGCAAGTCAATCATATAAGTAAAGATGATTAACCCCCCCCCCCCCAGAGAAAAACCAAACAAATCAAACTTCACTAGGCTTTCAAAACAAGTAACCATCAGAAGTAGATACAAGCACAGCTAAAAGCACATTAAACATTTTAAACCTAACAGCAACAGGTACATATTGGACAGATGGAAAGTCCCCATTGACGAAGTGAGTTTGCCGCCAGGCAGGTTCTCGACTGAAGCCGATTCACCGCCACCAAACTGACTTCCATCTCGTATAAATAGTATGCGCTTGGCTTAGAAGCTCACAACATTGCCATCCGGAAGTAAACAGACCAACACACAAGACTGTGTAACCATAATTTTTACAGTCTGGATAATATAACTAGTGAGAATAACTCATAACAAAGTCAGGGAGAAAATACTATGCAAAAGACAATATGGTACAAAGCAATTGCAATGAAACTGGGATAAACTTCAGCTCCATGAACACTTTGGTAAATGTCCATTTAACACTCCAGCAGTGAGGTGATAAATGACCAAGTGGCTGTGACCCGATCTTTGGAACTTTTGAGTGATGGGACAGGAAAAAAAATCCTATAGATGTCTTTTAATGATTCAAATTCATGTCTCATACTCTTCAAGAGGAATCACCCTCTCGTTTGATGTTAATAAAAGTCAATTTAGTTTAAGTAAATAATAAAAGTCCATTTTCTCATCCCATAGGGGAAATCTGTCTCTAGGGCCTACTCCAAGGGAAGACTGGAATAACCCAGGTGTCAGCCGCAACTGAGCAAGGGCGAGGTGACTTGCTCAAGGCCACACAGTGCAGCTGAGGGTGATCAAACTCGGTACCTTTCGAGTATGAAGCAAAAACCGTACCGCCGAGCCATGCTGCCCCCAAATTTTTAGGAGATAAATACTGTAGTTGCGATAGCTAACGGCCTGAGTTAGTCTTCACTTACCTACACGTCCGTGTCCATGACTCACGTGTCCACGTAGCTTCCTACACTTCTTTTTGCTGGTGCAACCCTGGAAAATAAAAAGGGATTAAATATAAAGCAGGTTAGCCATCAATGCATAAGTATAAGCAACCTACTTTGAAAAATAATCTTCACTTTGTGCTTTATTGGAGGATAGACGGAGCAATGTTTGGGCACAGACAGCAAAATCAAAACTGTACAGTGCAGTTAAATAAAGTTAAAATCAGTTTATTGTTCGTGACCCTCAAAATAATTTTCCTTCTTTTGTTCCCGACCGTGAAAATAATTTTACAAAGATTTTTTTCTTTCGAAGGCCATTGTTCTGGAACTGGAAAAGCTACCCTTCTCTCCACCAACAGTAGATACCATACAGTCGGCTCAGTCCAGTGTATGTTGTGTACACAAAAGTCAGTAGAGTAGAGTCAGAGTAGGAGAGTTGACGAACACAGTGTGCCAATGAGTAGGCACTTGCAAGAAGTAGCTCTCGCGAGTTGAAAACAGGCGAGGATTTCTGTTTCCGTTTTTGAGGGGAAAAAATTTAGGAGTGATTTTAAAATGCTCATTCTTCTTTCTCAGTGGAATGAAATGGCATGTATTATATATCATTGGAAAGGGCATAAAATTCTGCATACAATGATGCTAATATTATTATCTTCCTATATCATGATTTTGAGAAATCTTTGCGTAAAGAGAGTATATGTGTTTAAACGCTTATAACTTTTAAACCAGAGATGGTCCTTCTTAATAAAAAAAAGTCCTTCTGAGATACATATTAAAGTAGCTTCTCTAAAAATTTCAGAGCAAAATATGTTTGCACTCAAAAGTTAGAGCTCCCCAAAAAACAGTAATTGGCCTCGATTGTTTACAGAAGCCGCCATTTTCTTATACTGATTCACTTCCTGTCGTCTGCTGGGTTTGAGAGATAACTTCGTCAATCCACATCAAAACTTTACATCTTTATATCTTACAAAATATTCCATTTATGGAAGTTATTTTTGTTTTAAATTATTCAATTAATTGGCGTTTTCATGTCCATGCATTCATTTTATAATTTACAATTCTCTTCCTTTTTTTTCCGATTGATTTTTCACTGTTGATTTTGACGTTTTTCATCCTTTGACGGACGCCTGTCCAATTTAGGGGACGGGGGAGCGGAAGTTTTTAAAATCACCTATTTTCGACCATTTTAAACACTAATACACCACCTCAAACATTTATCAGTCCATATCTCTGCTTTTATGAGGTCTATTTTCATTTTGAAAAGTTCAAAGTGAACAACTAAATGACGCCGATTCAGTGGTGTATTTGGTCTATCTACATGTGAATAAATATTTAATTGTCGACTTTTCCAAAATTCCAATAGGTCATTCATTTGCATGTCGTGATCTATTTTTCCTTGATTTCAGCTGTTTCAGCTCTAAACTATACCTTTCTCTCTCAATAAATAATTATTTTTCTGTTTGCAATGTATTACAGAGATGATGAATTACCACATGTAAAAATTTCAAAGTTGTATCTGAAGCCGTTTCTGAATTATACTTGATTATCCATTGGGTTGCTGTGTTTTGGTCACATATTTTCTATTAAGCTTCTATAGAGATTTTTCACCACATAAAAGGTTATAACTTTTTAACTAGTTGAGATAGAGCGATAATTTTTTCACTTTAGTAAATGTTTCACTTCCCTTTATTTTTCTACGCTAAATTAATACCGATATCACTATTTTGAAAAATTTTTGCAAGTGCCTACAATGAGTATTGACTAATGACAAGAGTCGTGTTAACTTTCAACCTACAGTACAAAGTGGGCAAATAGGTAAGTCAAGATCAAGCTAAAAAGACACACAAGATTATTTTAACGAAGTGCCATATACCAACTGTTCTATAACTGTTGGTGATATAAATTATTCCATTTTACATCGTTGACTTGAAATTGAAAGTAACGGTAGTGACCAAAACAAATGCAAGACATATTCATATAACAACGCAACTTTCTATCATTACTTGTTCAAATGAAAGAGAATATGTATCTGTACATAGTTTGTCTAACAAACCCGAGGATGGACATGGATTTCACAGATATCATTTGATTTTTCAAAACAAAATTGTTGATAGCCTACCATTTTCTTTGACGATATACCGGAAAAGGATTTAATCGGCAGGGGAGATAAATAAGAAGGACTGAAATTGAAAACAAAAAATAGCAACTGAGAAGGGAGGTAACGCCCACTCTATCAATGAAAGGAACGACACTAGGGTAGCGACCACTTAGGCGTTTGATTCAGGAAGTCAAGTGGATCAAATTAATTCAAAATTCGGGATTTATATCATCATTCGAGTTAGTGATAAGTGAAAATGTTACAACTAACAATGACTCGTTCAATTACTATCAAGGTTTGTATTGTGAAACTTCATTTTTATATTTAGCACTTCAATTCAACGACAATGGAACGAACGACTCCTCCTGGATCTACCCTACTGCCTACTCCTACTTTTACTTTTACTGAGGTTAGATCGCTCCTTCTAGATACTATTACTTAGAATTAGCTAGTACTAGGGCACTCCCACCTATCCAACCACTACTAATCTAGTACACACTGCGCTCCCACTCATTCAGACACTCATTCTCTCACCATACTCCTAGGTCCGTAGTGTCCACACTCACTTAGTCACAGTCACAGTAACAGCACCACCACAGGCCAACCCATTTTTCTCAGCTCAACTTGAAGTTTTCACAGATATATACACATTCATTCTTCATACACATGATGCAAGTGCACATATTTCATATATTTATAAGTCTGGCACCAGAACGCAATTTGTCTGCTTGTTTTAACTTTGTTGTAATGGGCAATATTTTGCATGGTTTAAGTTGAGTTTTAGTATAGAGTATATCCATTTAAACAACAAATCCATAAAAATATAGCAGTGTTATCAGACCTTTAATTAATTAACTTTCGTCGAAATCGAAAGGCCTCAGTCTAAGTCGACTAAGGCTAAGCTAAGGTGAAATATCAAATAGTTATTAGTAAAATAGTAACACATAGAATCTCATATTTATTAATTTTACCCACCATGGAAAACTTATTGTGGAGAACATAAATCTATTTATGTTTTCCAATGTGTTCTGGTTTGTTATTTGGCACTTGAGTTGTGGAATGTGTTTGTGTTGGGAAGCCCTGCTTGTCTTGTCATTAAATTGTTACTCTGTGCATCGAAGATAATTATGAGTATGGTGAGAACTAATGGGCGTGTCTAAGCCTTCCTTTTGATTTTATCGATTTCTCTGTCAATTTCAATCTGGCCATCGTTTAAAAAATATTTTCGGCCAGGGAATTCCATATTTGGATGGTG
Organism: Berghia stephanieae; assembly: GCF_034508935.2. Taxonomy (NCBI): domain Eukaryota; kingdom Metazoa; phylum Mollusca; class Gastropoda; order Nudibranchia; family Aeolidiidae; genus Berghia; species Berghia stephanieae. The sequence continues at coordinate 6,801,376 of NC_088367.1, read as the reverse complement.
CTAGGAAAAAATGAGTTGAGATGGGGCTAATATTATTAGATAATACTGGACTAGGAGCCTATTAATAAAATTAATAAGCACTGGTTGAATACGGAGAGAAAATTAATGATCAACTGGTAATGGGATTGGGGAGTAACTGTGGGACCTGATATGAGTACGAGTGCTGTTTTCTTTCATTTGGAATGAGGCTATCACTTCGAATTGTCAGTCCCTGACGGCCTTAAAAAGGACTTTGGCTTTTTGGATGGTGCGTCTTTTATGAAATGGCGACCAGTTTTTAGGCTCTTGCGCATCTCACTGATGCTTTCAATCCTCTTGTAGTTGTTACAAACAAACCTACATGCTCTGTTTTGAACTATTCCAACTGCTTTTTACTCTTGGGGTCCCAAATACAGGCATTATAAAATCTAAATTTTGACTGTACGAAGACCATATAGCAGGTTTCTCTGATGCTTCTTGGACAAACTTTACATTTCTTAGTAAGAATCCAAGTTTTGTATTGGCATTTTTACAAATTTTATCGATGTGGTGCTACCAAGTCATTTTGCTGGCGAGAGTTAATTCACTAGGTGTTATTTTTTTCATGTGAACTTGTGATGTCAAATTAGATATAAAGCATTCTGCTTGCTTTCATTCTTTATTCCTACTTCTCGGCATGGATTTTAAGTGCCATTAGCATTTTGTAAACTGCACATATTTGTTCTTGAAAAAACAACAACTTGAGCTTTTATATAGCGCAATATCCACTAAATGTGCATAAAGCACTTTATAAGGGGTCCCTGGCCAACAGCAACACTTAACATGTAGGACATGACATGATGCCTGCTAAGAGATATTACATTTTTTTTTTGGATAGAGACAACCCGGTTATGGCCAAGTATTTATTTTACACCTGAGTACGGTGAGAGAATGTGTGTAAAGAGCTTTTCCAAGGACTCAGCTATGCGCCGAGTGAGGCTCGAACCCAGGACCTTCCAATCTGTAAGCGAGTGTCAATACCACAAGTCCTCATAGCCCCATAGTTCTCTACACATATGGAGAGATATCACTTTGATGGATGGAGAATTTTCCTTTTTATTTTTATCATCATCTTTGATAAGGAACTTTTGAGGAAATCATAACATTTTGGTTTACATATCATGTCACACAATATGCCAAGCTTACGTCTGGTTCATAATCTCAGAATTGACTAGATCATCTTGCAGATTGCGAGATACCTAACATGTAACGTGTAGCAAATAACAACATCTATCTATATAAAACACTGACACAAAGCTGGTTCATTTAGCATTGTTGCTTTTTATCTTATTAATTGTTGCGACTGCTATGAACTGGTAGTCTATGAGTGGTTGGTCGTTAGTTTTGTTCTTGATGCATTAAATATTAAATTTGAAAATGAAAACAACACTTGTCTTTATTTTCAATCACTATATTGGTGATCCTGACAACTATGTGGTCTAGTGGTATGTCTCTTGCTTTTGGATTGGAAGGTCCTGGATTCGAGGAAAGGCTTGAAAAAGGTTCTTTACTCACATTCTCTCACTGTACTCAGGGGTAAAATGAGTACCTGGCCGTTAGCAGCTTTGTCTCTGTTGGAACAAAATTGTAATATCGCCTAACAGGCGTGTCTTGTTCTACATGTTATGTATTGCTGTTGGCTAGGGACCCTTTGTAAAGCGCTTTGAGCATGTTTAGTGGATATTGTGCAATATAAAAATTCATGTTTTTTTTGTTGTTTTTTTTAAACAACGTAAATGTTAGTTCATTAAAAGTTAGTTTTATTCTGATTTGCCTCTATCATGGCACATACAGATACCGTCTCCATCAAACTATCACTGTTTTTGGGTTTCAAACCCACTGTAAGTAAACTACACATTTACTTTGCCATTTTGAGTTTGAGAGTTGACCAAGTGGAGTCAAAGTCAGCAATTTGGTTTGGAAGTTTGTATTTTAGGATGAGATGGAGTGTTCTATTCAGGATCATATCTGTAAAAGCTATCCACTTTATCAGCACACCTTTCTGCTTATTTGGGTCTATTAAAAAAAAACACACACACACACAAAACAAAACACCATACAGGTCATAGAATAAATGTGCTAAACGGTGTGAAAATATGGAGTTTATCCAAGTACTAATGAATGAGTCAAAATGGAGAGGCTTTGGATGGGAACAATAATGACAATGGATGTCCATTGTCTGTATTGTTTCCATCAGAAGCCTCTCCATTTTCACTCTTTCGTTAGTATTTTCATGATCCTAGGCTCAAGCATCCCCCACCGTTCTCTAGTTTATCCAAGTATAACTTTGTCATGCCAACATACATGTGTATAAGGAAAAAAAATAATCTTCAAACACTTTTCGTCTCATGCTTTGATTGTCTTTACTTATTTGAGGATTATTTGAACTGGCCAGGTTGTTTTAAGAATCAAAAGCAGAAAAGCAGACTTAATTGTAAGTTTGTTTGTCAATTTAAAGTGAATATATATATAGTGATAAGTAGAAAAGTAAAGTGGGTCATGTGAACCCTATAAATGATGAAGGCACAAGACAGCCTTTGTTAAGAGATAAACAATCAAGACACACAAGAGATAAAATGATAACAAAAAATAACCTTTTGTCAAATATAGTAACAGAGATGTATAGGGGAGGGGGTATGTGGTCTAGTGGTATGACACTCGCTTTCGGATCGGAAGGTCCTGGGTTCAAGCCTCGCGCTCGGCGCATAGTTGAGTCCTTGGAAAAAGCTCTTTACTCACATTCTCTCACCGTACTCAGGTGTAAAATGAGTACCCGGCGGTGCTTTGTCCGAAAAATTGTAATATCGCCTGACAGGCGTTATGTCCCATCCTACATGTTAAATGTTGCTGTTGACCAGCGACCCCTTGTAAAGCGCTTTGAGCACGTTTAGTTGATATTGCGCTATATACAAAAAGCTCATTATTTAGTTATTTTATTTAGATGTTGAGGCAAGAAGAATATAGAATATGTTAAATTTATCCATCTAGCCCTTCCCCAAATATCTCTCTGTTGCCCCATTTTTTTTTTGTGGTCATATATTTTTTGTATCTTGCTTGTTTGTATCCTGATGAAGGCCAAGAGCCGAAACGTTGTTTGCCTTGTGCTGTCTCCATTTATTTGGGTTACATTACCCACTTTATTGTTTTTTTCTCTATCCTATCTTAATTTGCTTTTAGTTATACAGTGATAACCAGAGCCTGATGTAACAGGGATGGTGAGGAGAAGCAAACTCTTTGTTGTATCAGATCCCTTTTAAATCAGACATTCAATAGAGATGCATAGTGTAATAGTAGCAGTATTAGTCGTTGTATGGAAGACGTAGTAATAATAATAATAATGCTGAAAACTTATATAGCGCTATAACTCCGAGACACCAGACTCTAAGCGCTTAAATTACAAATTACTTTGGATAAACATAATCATTTACACACACAAGCACACACACACACACACAACACAAACCAAACCTACCTTGCTTCTCATCCCATCTACTAAAATCGAAACAGATATGTTTTAAGCAAACGTTTAAAAATAGACAAAGAATCTTTTTCACGTAGTAGTAGTAGTAGTCACAGTAGTTGTTCAGTGGGATCTCTCTATTCAGGAAATGGCTACCTTCAAATACTTTCCAATCAAACAAATTGAAATGGAGCGTTAAAAAATTGTTGTAACTGAGCATTGTACCATCAGAGGAGTAAATATGAATCAGGCTGTTCCTGAAGCCTGTGTGACTATGTGGCCTTGTGGTAGAATACTTGCTTTCAGACATCGTGTCCCATCCTACATGTTAAGTGTTGTTGTTGACCAGGGACCCCTTGTAAAGCATGTTTAGTGGATATTGCGCTGTATAAAAGTTCATTTTAAAATTTTTAAATAAATAAAAAAAAACAACATAAGTTAGTTTGCATTTCATTCATATCAAAGTTTTAAATTGAGGAAAACATTTTTTTTTTGTCTCTGAGAATGCAGTTGTGTAAAGTTTTGTGTTTCAAATGACCCCAATAAAATTGTTTATTCTTCCAATTTTAATTTTCAGACCCCCTGGAAACTTGGTGCTTGAGTCAACAACAGAAAGGTATTTTAACAACGATGTATGCATATAGAACTCCTTTACTCACTGCATGACATGTTATTTGGATGTGGATGCGGGAATCACTAACAATATTTAGTGTAGCGTTTATGGAACTCTCCAGCGTTCCTCGATAATGAATCCTAACCGAGTTGAAAGCGTACGTCAGTTGCCACCTGGAAAGTTGAAAAACATTCGTCAACTTTTTGAGGATGGTAAGGTCTTTGTTATCAGTGCTTGGATTTTTTTAAAACCTATGATTTTCACTGCTTTATGTCGCTGTTATTGTTATTATTATTATTATTATTATTATTATTATTATTATTATTATTATTATTATTATTATTATTATTATTGTTTTTATTTTTATCATTATTATTATTATTGTTGTTTTTTTTTTATCATTATTATATTGTCATTACAGTGCACTCTGGATACGTCGACGTTGCCTAAGTCGATTTTTATCCAAGTCGATTTTTTTTCTTGGTCCCTCCCCCTTCTTCCTATATAACATTAGTAAAAAAAAAAAATAAACTCCACATAAGTCGATGTCGCTTAAGTCGATGTTCTTATCACTCATGACTACAATAAAATCACAAATAAACAAGTATTTCCATTGGTTAAAAAAGCTACCAGTAAGAATTTTCAGTGGTTAAGAATATCCGCGAACGATTGGCGCACATCGATGTGATGTAGGTGCTTTGCCTGACGTCCGTGCTCAATGTACATAAGCAGTATTGAATAACTTTAATTTCCCCATCTCAAATTTTACATTGTCGCAACTTCAAGTTCAATATTTTTTTTGGTTCTAATTCCAGGCCATCCTATGTAATGGCCCTCTTAATTAGTATCAATTTTATCAAGAAGAATTCAAGTCAAGTCTACAACTACAATGGCTATCGCGGAAAAGGAAGATTCGATGCATTTGGAAAGTTTGGCACGCGACAGAAAATCATCGCATAGGAAATTGGCATACCAGCTATTTCTGTCTCGACGATTTACAAGAAGCATGACCTTGACCTAGAGGCTCCTACCCTTCCGCTTTTCGCGGAATAATTTCACTTAATTGGTATACATTCCACATTCAAAGCAAAAATTCCGCTTTCCACATTTCCCATCGAGGAAAATATTTTTTAAAATCTCTAGTGAAAAAAGTGAGCTATGGCTTATTTCGTCAGCATCTTCAATGGTCAATCAACACACATTTTGTGTATGATTAGTCCCTTCAAAGTGTGTGCTGCTGATGTCGGATAATATTATATGTTTGGGAGGGGGGTTGACCAAAGTATTATTATTATTATGGTGACTCCAATTCGTGAGGTCGATAACCTTGGTAATATTATATGTTGGCTTCAATCGGTAATAATATTATTGAGTACGGTCAGCTTCTTTCCCTATTTAATTTTAGCCCTGTGTACGTGTGTGTGTGTGTGTGTGTGTGTGTGTGTGTGTGTGTGTGTACCGGCACGCGCGTTTGTTTGATTAGGTGTGTGCGGGGAGGGGGGGGGGGGGGGGGTCCTGACAAGGTTAAATCCATCCATTCAATACTTTGCTCTCAGACGGCCAGGACCTGTGTGTTTTCTATTATTATTTGACCCCATTCTTAGTCTTTACACAATCTGTACATTTTTACACATTTTTTTATTTTGAATCATTTGAGTACTTTTGGATTGTCTATTACATTTTCTGTTGCAAAGCATGTCATAGTCAATAGCAGTAAGTTGATTCCGATTTTTTTATCTCAAATTCCGATTTTTATATATTCTGATTCCTCTTTGGGGCTATTGGGGCTAGGAGCCTCTGGTGACCACTACAGAGACCGCGCGATATGATGGGACATACTTATTCTAGATTGGGTTGCTTTGTTCAAATGCGTTTTTGCTCATTTGGTTACACTCCGGTTACGTTGATTTTCGGATAAGTCGATTTTTTTCTCGGTTCCTCTGGGCATCGTCTTATCCGGAGTCCACTGTATTAGAAGCAATGCCTCAATTGTAATACCTATTAGAGATCAATGTAGTGCCCAATAATCAAATACCTTGGACTTGGAGTTGGCGTTTACTCCCATGTTTAATTTGTATCTTGCTCAGAATGTTTGCTTTGTTGTCATCAAAATTAGAAGTGCTCCTTGTTAACATTCTAGTAGAAAACGGTAGTGGCTGCCTGAAGCCGGTGATCGTAAAATTCTAACGAAAGAGTGAAAATGGAGAGGCTTCGTATGGGAACAAAACAGACAATGGACGTTTCGGGTACAAACCCTTCGTCAGCACAACAGTACACAAATAAACGTTGAGTACACTCAATCACCATTGAGTACAGACGATACAAGTTATTTTTCATTATATTTTATTTGTTTTCCACATTTATTTGTGTACTGTTGTGCTGACGAAGGGTTTGTACCCGAAACATCCATTGTCTGTTTTGTTCCCATACGAAGCCTCTCCATTTTCACTCTTTCGTTAGTTGTTAACATTCTATGAGACAGTAATAGAGGTTGGTCAGTTCAAGGACTGAGAAATCCTAAGACGAATCATTGAACTGTGCCTCTGCCTAAAAGTTTTAACATTTTCCAGACAGATGGTGCTAAGAAGGCGGTAAATATGATGAATCTGAAGAGGTGAAGAATGAGGAATATTTAACTAACATAATGTGTGATCAATCCCATAAAAAAAAGTCGTGTACCAAGATGACAAACGACAGGGGGAAAGGTAAAGTGCATGTTTTTGAGCCTCAGAGAGCTGTAGTAAATGGCAATGAAGATAATGGCCGGTTCCAGAAGGATGTGGAGAATAATGAAATCTATAATAAAGAAGTAAAGAATGATGATGTACAGAAAGACAAGGATGGAGAGAAGAGGAATGATCTACAGGAAGACAAGAATGGAGAGAAGAGGAATGATCTACAGAAAGACAAGGATGGAGAGAAGAGGAATGATCTACAGAAAGACAAGAATGGAGAGAAGAGGAATGATCTACAGAAAGACAAGGATGGAGAGAAGAGGAATGATCTACAGAAAGACAAGGATGGAGAGAAGAGGAATGATCTACAGGAAGACAAGGATGGAGAGAAGAGGAATGATCTACAGAAAGACAAGGATGGAGAGAAGAGGAATGATCTACAGAAAGACAAGGATGGAGAGAAGAGGAATGATCTACAGAAAGACAAGGATGGAGAGAAGAGGAATGATCTACAGAAAGACAAGGATGGAGAGAAGAGGAATGATCTACAGAAAGACAAGGATGGAGAGAAGTGGAATGATCTACAGAAAGACAAGGATGGAGAGAAGAGGAATGATCTACAGGAAGACGAACCCCTAAAATATAAAATGAAGAGAGATGGTATGCAAAGAAAATGAGCTTCAGAAAGACGAATTTATGACCAATTTCAAGTTTAAGTCCATGAAATGGAAAAGGCAGGCACACTGTGCCCATCATCACAAATCTTATAACATCAGTTTTATCGATCAGACCACGCTAATCCTGTCACTACAGTCATTCAATCCTCCCAGTGTCCTTGTATATGTGAAATGATGTGGGGTCTGTGATGTCTATTATGTCATGTGGTAGTTTGTTCCATTCACGTATTGTTCGTGGAAGAAAGCTGTAATTGTATGTGTTTGTTCTTGCGAATGGCTGGTGACATTTGTCAATGTGATTGAAGCCTAGTTGAGTACATATTTGATTTTTGAATTGTTAACTCACTCAACCCTAACACCGACTATATCCGTAGTTTACCCAGGCTACTTTTGCCCCATGCCTATTTATTACATTTTTTATGAGATAAATTATAGGCGTAGTATCAAAGCTAATGTTTTTAGTTTTTACATGTTAATGGTAGTTGAATAAAACTATCTATGTACATCTCATTTTTAATACATTTTTTTTTCCAATGTTGAAAAGTAGCAAAAATCTCTAGGATTGAGTGAGTTAATGTAGATTGGAATGTTTATGGCTGAGTGTTTTCTTCAGTCCTGGGCCCAGAAAGATGAAGTGTAAAGAATAGTAATGTGCAGGATGACGAGCCTCAGAAAATGTGAAGGGCAATGATCAATGATTTGTAGAAGGACAAGTCACAGAAATAGGAAATGAAATGGGATGAAATGCAGGATTAATAACTTGACTTTGTGTGCATGTATGTTTGTGAGCGTTGTGTGTTGTGTTGGCCTTTGACAGTTGGGAGTGCTAGTGTTTTGTGTTTAAGTGTGTCGTGAAATCTTAATATCTTAATTTTTTAATCAAATGATTGGTATATTTGTCACCACCAAAGATAGCCAAATGGAGTTGACAGTTAAATAAAGATATGACAAATGTTATCCTTAAACTGCTGATCACTAACTTTATGATTTTATTGATACCGAAAAGTCTAGCACATGAACTCACTGGGGCTATTCATCATTTAAATTGTTGATATTACACTGGCTTCTGGGATGCTGCTTGACAATCTTATAAGTAATAAGACACTCTCTCTCAAGGTGGATAAAGGTGGTGATGCGTCTATTCTAAAACAATCTGTTCGACCATTTGTCAATCAAGTTGCAAGATATATGACTTAATGGTCAACTTTAAGATGCCATTCTATGGACACTGATTTCAATCAAAATTGAAAATTAGTGAAAAATATAGTCATTGGACAACGCATAGTTGCAGTGTCTGGATAAACGAGGGATGTTATTGATTGCATAGGGATCTGATGTTCACCAATGTGGTCTAGTTGTATGGCTTTCAGCTTGTGCCCTTTAGATCCTGTGTTCAAGTCCCACTGTCTTATCCTACATGAACTGCTGTTGGTTTGGGATTGATTGCTTGTAAAGCATTTTGAGTACTTATAGCGATTATTACGCAATAATTATAAAGCTCATCTATTTTGTTTGCTTGTTTTGTTTTGTTTTGTTTTATAGAGTTTATTTTGGTGATGACTCATTACAACGAGCGATATGCTTCTTCTCTAGTTTGCTTTGAATAACTGTACGCCTGCTTCTTTTTTTTTTTTCTTCTTTCTTTTTTTTCATTCATTTTTTAATATAGCCTGAGCATATCATGATATATTTTAGTCCAATGTATTGCTTTCCAAATAATCAACCTATATTAATTCCATATCAATTATAAAATATATGTATTATTTTCTTTAAAAACCTGAATACAATTTTTTAAATTTCGAGGAAATGACTGTTGAGAACTATTTCCATGTCATGTGGAGGACGATCCTTTTCTAGAAACATCTCAACCTTCTGGAACAAACTTCCAAAAGAAATATGGCATTCCTTATCGAAAGATATGTTTAAAAAGCATCTAAAGACTTTGTTATTTTCCAAATTGAATTGTTGATGCCCCTGCTATAAAGCGCTCTAAGCACTTCCTTGTGATATGGACAAGCGCTCATCAAATATAATGTATTATTATTATTATTATTATTATTATTATGATTATGATTATTATATTATTATTATTATTATTATTATTATTATTATTATTATTATTATTATTATTATTATGATGATGATGATGAATATTATTATTATTATTATTATTATTATTATTATTATTATTATTATTATTATTATTATTATTATTATTATTATTATTATTATTATGATGATGATGATGATGAATATTATTATTATTATTATTATTATTATTATTATTATAATTATTATTATTATTATTTTTATTATTATTATTATTATTATTATTATTATTATTATTATTATTATTATTATTATTATTATTATTATTATTATTATTATTATTATTATTATTATTATTATTATTATTGTCATTATTATTATTAAAACTGGCTGTATAAAGTACTTTGTACCAGGGTGGTAGATAAGAAGTCTTCATTTTAAAAAACTTTTGGACTGGTATTTATATTAATTAATTTTTAAAATGTGTAATATCGCTTAACATGCGACATATCTTGTCCTACATGTTAACATTTTGCTCTTGATCGGAGATAAAGGGAAATTTGTCTATGGGGTCTACTCTGTCGTTGTTTTAAAAAACACAGTATATGCAATGTTAACCAGATAAAACATACTGTGTTTTTAAAAATAAATACGGCATTATTCCAATGGAAGACTGGAATAATGCAGCAGCGCTGGGAAGTGAGCTAGGGTGAGGTGACTTGCTCAAGGCCACATTCACAGCGTGTCGCAGGTATTCCGAATCGGCAACTTTTGGATAGGAAGCAACATCCAAATCACTAAAAATTAGTTTATTAATATATGGGTGGTTTTTAAGGACAATCAAATATCCAATCATTTATTATTAATAATAATAATAATAATAATAATAATAATAATAATAATAATAATAATAATAATAATAATAATAATAATAATAATAATAATAATAATAATAATAATAATAATAATAATAATAATAATAATATTCTTTATTCATCCAAATATTTATTTTATATTAATTTTATAAATTGTGTTTGCATATTAAAAAAAAAAAATATTTAATTCTAAATCACAGTTGCGCATTACAAATTTGAACACTGTGTGGTAAAAATGAATTAAGGTGATGTTTTCTCTTTGTTTTTATTGATAAAAAATGACGGCTCCTCATATGTACATTTTCTCTCCCTTTAAAACAGAAAAATCACATCCAGGTTTTGTCCAGTGCACAATACCAGTGTTTCATGTCAAACCTTATAATGTTAAGTCATAAAAAGATGTGTACAATGTAGAGGAGGAACGAAGTTGACGTCACTCAGCTCTTTGTTATTGTTTTTAGCCAGTCATTTTTATGAGTAGTTCTCACTAAATTGTATTAATCAGACTATAAACGCTTAAGGTTACATATAAATTTGTGTGTTGGTACATTTTATCAGACTAGTGGATTTTGTGTGTTTTTCAAAAGCTAAATACATAGCATCAATATACTGAGAAACAGCGTCAAATTAACTTTGTAAAAACTTTTTGATAATTGAGCTTTATATATAATTTAGCTTTATATAGCGCAATATCCACGAAAATGTGCTCAAAGCGCTTTACAAGGGGTCCCTGGTCAACAGCAACATTTAACACGTAGGACAGTACATGACGCCTTTTAGGAGATATTACAATTTTTCGGACAAAGACAACACTGTTACGGGCCAGGTACTCATTTTACACCTGAGTACGGTGAGAGAATGTGACTAAAGAGCCTTTTCCAAGGACTCGACTATGCGCCGAGCGAGAGGCTCGAACCCAGGACCTTCCGATCCAAAAGCGAGTGTCATATCACCACATAGCCGCACACAGATAATGTGCGACAGCCGATTTGTTGTACAGTCCAATCATATTTTGATATAAGAGTTTTCTTGCCATAATATAAGAGAAAGGCGTTTTGTGAGTGTGTGGTTGACTGATAAACTAGATATAAAGGCCAGGCCAATTTCAAATCGTTTGTTCACGATTGTTATCAATCAATCCACAGGAAAGTTTAAAAAAGGAAAAAAGATTGATAACAAGTCAAGCTATCAGTTTGACCTTTATACACGTGCCCGATCAACTCACATCGGTATTTTGTGTCGGGGTGATTAAAAAACCCACCAAATACTTGAGCTTTTATATAGGGCAATATCCACAAAATGTGCTCAAAGCGCTTTAGATAGGGTCCCTGACCAACAGCAACACGCAACATGTAGAACACGACATGATGCCTGTTAGGCGATGTTACAATTTTTTTCCCGACAGAGACAACGCTGTTAACGACTAGTTACTCATTTTACACCCAAGTATGGTGAGAGAATGTGAGTAAAGAGCCTTTCCAAGGACTCAACTATGTGAACCCAGGACCTTCAGGTCTGAAAGCGAGTGTCTTAGCACTAAGACCACATAGCCGCACAGGTAAACTAGAACCGGGCTAGGCCAAGTTCAAAATGACATTTTGTTCACGATTACATCAATTTACAATGGAAAGGTTTATGAAATAAAAAAAAAATAAAGACTGATAATTGGTCAGCTTATCAGCTTGCCTTTTGTACATGTGCCTGATCAACTCAAATCGGTACTAAGCTGCTAGAAGCTGTGGACTGTAAAAAGCAATGGACTAAAATGAATATATAAGCTTAACCCCCCCCCCCCCCCCCCCCCCAAAAGAAACAAAAAAACAAAACAAAAACCAACATAAAAACCCCAACAAAATACCAAACATGGAACAGTTCGGGCTCAAAACCCTTCTTCAGCCAACAAAAAAAAAAAACAAACCCAAAACAAAACCCCAGTGAAAACATCACTACATTACTAGAAGACCAAATCACCAACAAAGAAATTATATTATTTCTGTAATCAATCTGGTTTTCTAGTCATGTTTTCAATGTTTTTTGTTTGTTTTTGTTGTTGATTGCTGAAGAAGTGTTTTGAGGCCAAAACATTCTGCCGTTTTTTTTGTTTAAAAAAAAAAAAAAATGAGTATTATATCTTATATTTTAATAGTTTGAACAGCTGGATGACAAATAAAGAGAAGAGTAATATTAGTTTTCTGAGGTTATCTGATCAGAGAGAGATGAATGGCGTACCATGATCACGATGTCTGACACAGACTTGGTAATTGAAGAAGAAGAAGAAGTATCTTATATTGCGACAAAGGAATATGTCACATTTCCTATCCTTATATTTGTATTTAGCGTTGGGTTCACTCTGGCATAATACTGTGCTGAGATGTTTGGCTACATATGAATCTGAATGCATTATCGTTTTGATTCAGATGAGATTGTTTGAAATGTGGATGGTTTGTGACTTTGAGAGATTGGTTATCTGTGGATCTACAACACAGAGTTGCCAACTCTCATTGTGGTGGTGGTGGTGGTGGTAGTAGTGGTTGTAGTAGTAGTAGTAGTAGAAGTAGTAGAACTAGTAGTAGTAGTATTATTAGTAGTGGTGTTGGTAGTGGTAGTAGTAGTAGTGGTAGTAGTATTATTAGTAGTGGTGTTGGTAGTAGTAGTAGTATCAGTAGTCGTAGTAGTAGTAGTATTGTTAGTAGTGGTGTTGTTGGTAGTGGTAGTAGTATCAGTAGTGGTAGTAGTAGTAGTGGTAGTAGTATCAGTAGTAGTGGTAGCAGTAGTAGTATTGTTATTGGTGGTGGTGCTAGTAGTGGTAGTAATATTATTACCAAAAGTAGTACTAGCAGTAATAATTTTGCTGTTGAAGCAGCAACAGCAGAATAATTAATTAGACAATCACCAAATGAATAAAAAAAGAAATAATAATGACTATCAGAATCCATATAATGAGCTATTGGAGATTTGATGGGTCTGTTTTATAACAGATGTATTCTTTTACAAATACAAAGAGGAACGAAAAATTGGGATTTGGTGCAACTTTGTTATATCAAGGGCTGGTTATAAAGAATGTTGACTGTAAGTGTTTCTTAATCATTCACTGTCACCAGTCAAAGTAGTTAATCATGGGTTTAGGTTGTGCTGGTGGTCCCGATAGCTCACTTGGTAGAGCACTCGCTTCGCACACAAAGGGACCGAGATTGATCCCGGATGCAGTCAAGATTTCTCTCTGACCCCCCCCCCCCCCTCCCTCGCCTCATGAATGGGTAGCTGAATCTGTTAGATTTGGCAGAAAGTTCTTTTGATAGACTAGCGTCCTATACAAAGGGTAGCAAGTAATTGCTATTGTCTGTTTCACGCTATGGAAACCGGGATAAACTCTGGTTACATTGGGCTGAATGGCTCTGAAGGAATACTTCGTTTAAAGGGAATTTTTTTTTTATTTTTCTTAATCATAAACTGATGTATAATCCTGATCTCTTTTTATCTTCTTTATAAACAAGCTGTAGATGTGATGCATTGCTGACTTTAAACAGTTACAGATTCGATTGTGGCCATTAAATCACAACTTTTCCATTTTGTCCCTACTTTCACAGACAGTGGTATGGAGGGCAAACCACTCCCTCCAGCCCGACCCCAGCAACCTCCGAGCCGTAACAAATCGCCTGTCACACGCAGCCCGGGGCATCCCAAGATCCCCCCTAGGCTTTACAACAGAGAGGAGATTGCAACAGACCAAGGCACGACTTCCTCTTCTGTCAACGCTGCTGCCAATGCCAAAGACGAATCAACGTCTCTGAAGCAGCCGATAGTCGTGGAGAGCCGTGGAAAAGTCAGTCCAACTGTGAATAGACGAATCGTTTCTCTCATCGGAGGAGGATCTTCTGGCCCACAAGGTCATTCTTTGAACGTATCAAACAATAGTTCTAATGTAAATATTAAGAGGCAATCTTCGGGAGACGATACTAGTCATTCCAGTCCTTCCATTTCTATCGCTAAAAGGATCTCAAATTTAACTGCAGGCTCAGAGCAATCTAGAAATGACGTTTCGTTCAATAAAAATGATAATAATAAGCAGGTGTCACCTGCACCGAATGTATCCGATTTTTACAGTAAAATCAATAAGAAAAAAAATGACGACGAGGTTAAACTCAGGGGTGAAAATAAAAATGAAAACCGGACAGTGTCCGGTGCACAATCGCCCTTGGTCAGGAGGGAAGCTGTACGTAAAACACCTGACGATAGGAGAAATACTGTAGCTGGTGTTCAACTGGAGGATGTAAGTCCCTCGGTAGGGGTCAGTGTTCTGTCCAGGACTAAAATGTTTGATCAAAATCCCCCGAAACCAGGAAACAAACCACCCCCTCCGAGAAAGCCAGAAGCTGTGAAGAGACAATTTAGCCAAAGGGGATCAAAAGAATGCAGTCCTCCTCCAATAGCCGAGGATAAAAATGTGAATAAACAGTCTTCATTGCTGCAAGAAACGTCAAAGGACGAGGATTTCTACGACACTCCGTGGGAGGAGAAAAAGGGATCAAATGTAGATAAACTCAAGAAAATGGCAATGAGAAATTCGTCTGTACAAGAAAGTTTTGCCAAGTCCATTAATTCCGATTCGAATACGACAACCTCATCGTCCACCACGGCCAAAAATCCTCCAAAACCAGTCCTGGGCCAGAAACCCAATCTCCCCAGCACTCCCCCTCCTAGGCTTTCTCACTTCATTTCTAAAACGGGTGACACTTCAGCATCGCCCAGTAAATCTCAAAGGTTCTCAGAACCTCCTATAAAAGCCCCTTCAGAGCCACCTCCCAAACCTCCAACAGAACCTCCCCCTAAACCGCCACCAGACCCACCCATCAAACCACCGTTCAATAACATCAAATCTACAGACCATCATCTTTCCAATCAGTCATCCACAGAAACTCCCGCCGCCAAAACGAATTTTGCCGCCCCACCAAAACCACCCCGGACTCATGCCCATGATGCATATCTGAAATCAAAAATGCTTTCACCAGAGTCTGAGCCAAATACCAATGAGGATCCCTATAGGAAAAGACCAGCACAGAAGGCCGACTCTTCCTCTAAACAAACGGAAGAAAAGGAGAACGAATGTACAAATTCTATGTCGATTCAGGATAGAATTTCAAAAATGAACAAGGAACAAAACTCTGTCAGTCAGACGGACGATAACCAAGAGCACCCAGATGTCACGTTACGCCACCGTCCCCCATCCCGCCCCCCGCCCCCCAAACGTCGTCCAAACTCCAGCGGTAACCCCCAGTCAATGGAGGGCCCGATCATCATTCCCCTGGTTCCCAGGCAACGTCTTACACGCCAGAAATCAGCTCAGCCTACCTCACCACAAAATGAACATCCAAGAAATCCGATGGACGAACTGCCAGACGCACCCACTGGGAAACCCATCACCCGTTTTCCTCTTCGCAAAAGTCTCAGTTCGGAATGTGTCTACGGCGGCCGATCTCAGTCTCAGGATGGCTGTGATGATGATGATGATTATCTTGGTAATGAAATGGCAACATCCCATATGACAAAGAGTTCTTATGAGTCGGAGTATGAGGCTGTAATTGACCCTGATGGTTACGCTGTGCCCAATGAATTCATGAAGCTGGCAGTACGCAAACAGAATTCAGACCATCTCTTC
>NC_088367.1:6720353-6775353 GCF_034508935.2 Berghia stephanieae | reverse complement strand
TGTTTGTTTCCCTTTTCATGTTTAGTATAGAGTAAGTAGGAGAAGAGATAATTAATTATGTATAGAAGGAACGAAATTGACGACACTCAGCTCTTTGTTATAGTTTTTAGTTGGACATGTTTATAAGTAGTTCTCACTAAACTGTATTAAATCAATCTAAAAATGTTCAAGGTTATACAAATAGTTTGTTGGTGCGTTATTTCCGACTGGCAGATGTTGTGAGTTTTTTGGCTAAGCGCATAGCATCAAATAGCTTTGAGAGAATTCGCTTGATTGTACTACAGTATGTAGCGCATCTGTTTCCCTTTTTGTGTTGTGTTGTTAGGGAGTATGTGGAAGACTATATATATATATATATATATATATATATATATATATATATATATATATATATATATATATATATATAGATATATATATATATATATTATTTAAAATATTTACCACAATGTTTGAGACAGTCTACATTAATGTTTCAGGCTTAATTTGCCATCGTCAGGACTGAGTTGTTTTGTTGACAGTCAACAAAACAACTCAGTCCTGACGATGGCAAATTAAGCCTGAAACATTAATGTAGACTGTCTAAAACATTGTGGTAAATATTTTAAATAATAATAATTCGCTCCATTACTGCATGTCGAGCACTTTTCGTACCATATTTGTATCAAACACGATTCAATATATATATATATATATATATATATATATATATATATATATATATATATATATATATATATATGTGTGTGTGTGTGTGTGTATTATATTATATATAAAATAATTCATGTGTAATTTGTTCAACTTTTATAATATTGTTTCAAGCATTCGCTTTCTTCAGGAAATTTACTTTCTATTTCACTTCCTGATGATAGAGAATACTTGAAACAATAAATATTTTAGAAGTTGAACAAAATTATACATGAATTACTTTATACATCTACACACATACACACATACACACACACACCCACACACACACACACACACACACTTATATATATATATATATATATATATATATATATATATATATATATATATAACTTTAAAAAATAAACAAGTCACCCTCACAAGGAATAAGTTTAAGACTTCAAAATCCTTAAAATTATGTGGTCTGCGTTGTGCTGTGTGGCCTTGAGCAAGTCACATCGCCCTAGCTCGATTTGCGGCGCTGCACTGCGTTGGACGTCTGGGCTCTTCCAGTCTTTCCTTGGAATAGACCCTAAAGACAAATTTCCCCTATGGGATTAATAAAGGGAATGCTAATGACAAGATTTCAATGTTTTTTTATTTATCGTTTTCAGGATGGCGAGTGTCCGGGGCGGTTTCTGACAAGATTGGAAGGCTTCGGTCCCGACAACACCAAAGACCCTTCCTGGAGTCCCCACAAGTGTAAAGCGGGCAATGGGGGCAGGCCCAGGTTAAATCCCCGTCAGGATGCCAGCCCAGGGTTTGGATCAAGCACGTCCCGGCGTGATCAGTGCCTTGACAAGGTGGCCAAGAAGAAAATGATGATCGTGAGTTTGGATTTTCATTTCGTTATAATTTTGGCAGCTGCTGGGTGGGGTGTTCATTTTTTTCTTTTTGGACTTCCCGAAATTGGACAGGGAGGTCATGTTGTGTCCTCTATCCTCCAATATCTGTTTTCCAACTTGCTTCTGTCTGTTTTTGACTTGGAATGGGATTACTTGGTTTAGTCCTGGCCTTGTCCTTGGCTGGGAGAGATATGGTCAAATGTAAAGTTTGAGTTTTGGAGATGATATTTTATTTCCCTGTAAATCATCTTTCTTTTATGTCCGTTATATTATTTTGTTATATATATTTATATATATATATATATATATATATATATATATAATATATATATATATATATATATATATATATATATATATATATATATATATATATATAATGATGTATAAGCACTTGAGTGTATTCCTCTTTGTGGTATCCTGTGCTTGTTTTCTAGATGAGACTTTTAAGTGAGTTTGATCTCTTGACGTTTTTGTGATAAGTCGAGACTCACTTCCGCTGAGCCCCCCCCCCCCCCTCGGCTAGGCTACACAAGCGAAGGAAAATCTCTACTGACACTAAAATAATGAATGTTTAGACGCAGAGGGAAGGGGGGGGGGGGGGGTGCGTATCTGCTGCTGGTTGAGGAGGCTCCTTGATGCTGATAATAAAGTGCATTCTTAGAGATTAGGTATGTGTCTGTTCTTATCTGGTCTAGTGACTTTGGGTCGCCTTGATGTATTGTTAGGGAAGATTAATGTCTGGGTGGCTCAATGGTATGGTGTCTAGTCTTGTCACCAAAGTCAAGCAATGTTGAGTGCAATCAGTGACTGGATAGGTGACTGATAATATTTGAAATTCTGGTCCCGACATTGTATCCTTGGGTAAAGCACTTTACATCTAACGCACATTACCCCACTCGACTCATGTGTGAATGAGTACCTGGCTGTAGGTAGTGACGGATAGTTTAAGGGTGTTAGTACAAGAAGGACGCCTACGAGGCGACTGGTACTGTATGAAATGGAAGTATGGTTCCATATGCCTGCCGGGGAAACAAATGAAACATTGTGAAGTGCTTTCAGCATGGCTTTTCTGTATGAATGCCCCCAATATATATTTAAAAAAAAACCCACCTTTATTCATCCCATAGAGGAAATTTGTCTTTAGGGTCTATTCCAAGAGAAGACTTGAATAACCCAGGCGTTAGCCGCAGTACTCAAGGCCACACAATGCAGCAAGTTTTTGAACTCGGTACCTTTCGGGGATGAAGCAAAGACCATACAGCCGAGCCACGTTGAAACATATGTACATGCTTAATGTGAAAATTATATAATTGGTGCTTTTAAAAATAATTTTATGATTGTCTATAGGAGGAAATAGTAAAAGATGATTTATTGGCTTTGCTGAATTCACCCCTTTAATTAACGAGGCAGCGTTGCTCAGTGGTACGGTCTTTGCTTCGTACCCGAAAGGTACAGAGCTCAATCACCCGCCGCTACGCTGTGTGGCCTTGAGCAAGTCATCTCACCCTAGCTCAGTCTTCCCTTGGAATAGACCCTAAAGACAGACTTTCCCTTGGGGATGAATAAAGGGAATTTTATTTTATTTTATTTTTTATTTTTTATTTAAATAATAAAAGATGATTCATTGGTTTTGCTGAATGAATGAATGAATGAATGAATGAATGAATGAATGAATGAATGAATGAATTTATATAGCGCCTAGATCCACAATGTGCTCAGAGGCGCTTTACAATGCAAATAAAACAAAACAATAAATCGATAATTTAAGCATAAAATCTATCATATTGGAATAGCATTAACCAATTTGTAATTTAATTACCACGCACTACTGTGCTACAAGATGAAAATTTTGGATTTCACCCCTGAATTCACCCCTTCAACTTTAACCTTTTCATTGTCTTGACTTCACAGGTCAAACAGAAAATCAATCAGGCCTACGCTGATCTTGACTCCATATTCCAACAGCCGATAAGCCAATCAGCCAACGAGGATGCCGAGGAGAACGATGAAGTACCAGGCAAGATTTTACATGACTCTTTTATTTTATGATTGGGGGTCCCGATAGCTCAGTTGGTAGAGCACTCGCCTCACAATCAAAGGGACCGAGATCGATCCCGAGTGCAGTCAATATTTTTTCCGACACCCCCCCCCCTCCTTTGTCCATCCAGAAGTGATTGAGTAGCTGTGTCTTTTAGATCTGGTGGAAAGAACTTTCCGATAGAATAGTGTCCGATCCAAAGGGTAGCAAGCAATTGCTATTGTCCGTTTCACACTATAGATACTGGGATAAACCCTAGCTGCATGGGCCTAATTATTTGTGTAACTTCCTTCTTGATTTGTCTTTTTTAATCTTGTGGCTATGTGGTCTTGTGGTATGACACACTGAAGGTCCTGGGTTCGAGCCTAGCTCAGTGCATATTGAGTAGAGTCCTTGGACAAGGCTTTTTACTCACATTCTCTCACCATTCTCTCCAGGTGTAAAATGAAAACCTGGCCGTTAACAGCGTTGCATTTGTCTGAAAAATTTGTAACATTTCCTAACAAGCATTATGTCTCATTCTACATGTTAAGTGTTGCTGTTGGTTAGGAACCCTTTGTAAAGCACTTTGAGCATGTTTAGTGGATATTGCGCTGTATAAAAGATCACTTTGGAGGCAGTGTGGCTCAGCAGTATGGTCTTTGCTTCGTAACCGACAGGTACAGAGTTCAATCACCAGCCGCTGCGCTGTGTGGCCTTGAGCAAGTCACCTCGCCCTAGCTCAATTTGCGGCACTTCACTGCAGCTGATGCCTGGGTTATTCCAGTCTTCCCTTAGAATAGACCATAGAGAAAAATTTCCCCTATGGGATGAATGAAAGGAATTTTATTTATTTGATTTATTTATATCTTTCTTACAGAATTGAAAGAGAACGTTGTGGACCAGTTGGAGTTGAAGAAAAGGATTGAACATTGCTCAACTATTCGAAATTTGTCTGTGAGTTGAGTGTCAAATTTCATCCAAAGATGTCATGTTGCTTTGTGAAATGTTAAAATGTCTGATTTTCAATTCATATGAGATCCATGAATAAAATAAAGAAGCAAAAATCCTTCACAACCGTCAAGGACCGTGGATGATGGGGATAGAGTCTATCCTGGTTTGATCCTGAGCATTAATCGAACAGTAAAAATTGCTAGCTACCCTTTAGATAACTTATGAAAAAAATTAGAACATTATTACAAAATAGAATGCTCTTTAATATGGTTTAAGATGGTTGGCGGATCAAACCTCTGAAGTCTACATACGAGCTTTGCTTTATTTAATTTTGGGTGGATCAGATCTCTGATGACATTATTTAATTCATAAAACATGGTGCGCACAGTTCGTATGTAGACTCCAGAGTTTTGATCCGCCGATCGTGAAAATCAGGACCTCCGAGGTTTGATCCGTCGACCATTGATATGAAAGTATGACCATGTGGTCTTGTGGTATGATACTCGCTATTGGATCGTAAGGTCCTGGGTTTGAGCCTTGCTCAGTGCATAGTTGAGTCCTTGAAAACGACTCTTTACTCACATTCTCTCACTGTACCCAGGTGTAATATGAGTACCTGGCCGTCAACAGCGTTGTTTCTGTCGGAAAAAAAATTGCAATATCGCCTAACAGGCATCATGTCTCGTCCTACATGTTAAGTGTTGCTGTTGGCCAGGGACCCCCTAGCTATGAGCACGTTTAGCGGATATTGCACTATATAAAAGCTCACTTAAAAAAAAAAATGGGATGTGCATAAAAGTTATGGTTGATGTGAAGATCATTTTTCCCAAACACCAAAATCTTTATGTTGAGAGTACAAATAAAGTCAATTCAATTCTAATCAAGATAATAAGTAAATAGGGGATCCTGATGGCAGAATTGGTAGAGCACCCATTTCACACGGAAAGGGACCAAGATCAATTCTGGGTGAAGTAAAAAAAACAAAACAGGGACCCTTTGTAAAGTACTTTGAGCACATTTCGTGGATATTGCGCTATATAAAAGTTAGTGAAAGATTTAATGACTATTGACAATTTCAATATGTTTTAATGACACGTTATGTGTTATAAATTAATGACATGTTATGTGTTATAAATTAATGACATGTTATGTGTTATAAATTAATGACATGTTATGTGTTATAAATTAATGACACATCATGTGTTATAAATTTCCAGAGGATGAGCATAAAAAAAAGCAAGGAATACTTGAGTGCTATTTACCCCCAGCTGTTTGAATACTGTCTCGTGGTGGGCCTCAGGGCCCTCACAAATAACCCAGGATACGAACCATACGTCATTCACAAGTTTCCAGAAAACGTAAGACTTTTGTTGTTATTTTATTTTATAAAAATTGTTTTAGTATTTTGTATTTTGTCTCGAAAAGAAATAATATTAACAATAATAATGATAATAATAGTATTAACAATATTTAAAAACAACAACATCATATATATATATATATATATATATATATATATATATATATATATATATATATATATATATATATATATATATATATATATATATTGTATATATAAAAGAACCAGACACACAAAACAAAACAAAGAAAACAAAAACCAAAAACAATACAAACAAAAACCAAACTGAAAAAAACAAAAAAAACAAAAACAAAAAAACCTCAACAAAACAATAAATAAAAAACAAAAAAATAAAATCCAGACCGTAAGACAAAACTGAACAACAGATACAGAAATAAAAAAAACAACCTCACATAAACAGAACAGTTACCACATTAGCTGCCTGCTTATAACGATTGTCAAAATATGCTCTTTGTTTTAATCTAGAGATGATAAACGGACAATATTGCTTGCTTGTTGATTGATGGAAATAGCTCTTAGAAAATTTCGTTTTACAATATCAATTTTTTGATATTTGAAAAAAAATAATTTTTTTTTGCCCTTGATTTACAAATGTACGTTTTCGAAGCATACTCAAATTTTTACTCCAGATTGAATAATATTTTTCTGCAACACTCCTACACAGATATACTAATTGTAACGATGATTTTAAACATCCAATGAAATGCGATTGTGTGATAGTTCAACTCAGAGTGGTGCATTCTAGATTAAATAATAACAAAATATTAAAATTCCCTTTATTCATCCCAAAGGCCAAATTTGTCTTTAGGGTCTATTCCAAAGGAAGACTGGAAAAAGCTCAGGCATCAGCCACAGTGCAGGGCCTTAAAATGAGCTAAGGTGAGGGGCATCTTGCTCAAGGCCTCACAGCGCAGCAGGGTAATTCGTACCTTTTGGGCATGAAGCAACGACCATATTGTTTTGTGACATGCTGCCCATCTGATTTAGTCTAAATTTTGTTCTGCACTACTTTTGATTCACACAATACAGTTCAATTATATATTTATATCAATATATTTTTATAGTTAACTAGTCTTAAGTTTTCTTCTGCACTTCTTTATTCAGAGATGCCACTTTTCCGGAAATTTCGTTAGGAAAGTAATATAAAGCGTGCGACTCTGTGATAATGATTAAGACGTTTTGATAGATGAGACTTGAGCTCCTGTGTTGTTTTTTTTTATTCATTAAAAAATGCCCTTGCTTTTCATGCAGCGTAATTATAAATTGGGAGCAGAAGGTCAGATCTACATGGCTACATCTGAGGTGTGGCAAAACTATACACTTGATTCTTTTGGTTTCAACTAAGAATTTTGTATTCGTGTTTGTTATTGATATTCTTAGCATATTTCCCCCCTTAGTTGCTTTATATGTAATCAAAGAAAAAAAAAAAATATGTGTATATATATATATATATCATCAGTTATAAACAAAAATGAATATAACAGGTTAAAAAAAAAGAACAAAATCCCAAACACGGAACGTTTCGGGCTCCAGACAATAATGATACACACGACATAAATTTGTGTGGCCATATCGGTCTAGTGGTATGATGCTCGCTTTCGGCTTGGAAGGTCCTGGGTTTGAGCCTCGCTTGGCGCATAGTTGAGTCCTTGGACAAGGCTCTTTACTCACATTCTCTCCCTGTGCTCAGGTGTAAAATGAGTAACTGGCCGTTAACAGCATTGTCTCTGTCCGAAAAAATTGTAATATCGCCTAAGAGGTGTCATGTCTCGTCCTACGTGTTAAGTGTTGTTGTTGGCCAGGGACCCCTTGTAAAGCGTTTTGAGCACATTTAGTGGATATTGTCCTTATGAAAGCTCAATTAAAAAAAAAAAAAAAAAAAATACACTAGACCCGATGAACGCTTCTTATTTGTTGACATTCCATGATATTTTCTACAGAGAGGACGTACTGAATATTTCTTCGTCGTCCATCTGTTTTTTTTATATGATGCATATATTTTTTCATTGTTTTTTTTTTATGATGTTGGCTGAAGAAGGGCATTGAGGCCGAAACATTCCGTGTTTGGTATTTTTGTTCTTTTTTTTGAAGCTGTTATATTCATTTTTGTTTATAACGATTTACTGTCCACAGCTTCTAGCAGCTTTGTGTACAGTATTCCCCAGCACAGTCCTTGTTGTGTTTTCGTCATCTTCAGTTTAATTGTAATGTTGAAAGAAATTCAATCTCCCCCCCCCCCCCCCCCCCCCCCCCCCCCCCCCCCAATCCCCTCTTTGAAAAGATAGAAATGGCAAAGAAAAACAAAACAAAACGCGCATAAACACACACACACACACTTGAAATAGGTCAAAGATTTTGTTTCCAAAGATTGTGGAAATTCGACTCCATCCCTTCAAATTTCCATAAACCCATCATATTCATTCCTTCATTCTTTCATCAACCCATCTATTCATTCTTTCACCCTTCCATCCATCCATCCATCCATCCTTTCATCCTATCATCATCTATTTGCTCTTTTACCCCATCATCCACCCATCCAAACATTCATTCTTTCACCCTTCCATCCATCCATCCATCTATTCACCCTTCCATCCTATCCTCATCTATCCGTTCTTTCACTCTTTCATCCGTCCATCTATTCATCCTATCATCATCTATCCATTCTTTCACCCCGTCATCCACCCATCCAAACATTCATTCTTTCACCCTTCCATCCGTCCATCTATTCATCCTTTCATCCTATCATCTATCCGTTCTTTCACCCCATCATCCACCCATCCAAACATCCATTCTTTCACCCTTCCATCCATCCATCCATCTATTCATCCTTTCATCCTATCGTCATCTATCCGTTCTTTCACCCCATCATCCACCAATCCAAACATTCATTCTTTCCATGTTCATACGTCCTATCCAGAATGTATGAAAAACGTACCAGGGAGAGCAGCGAGAAAAATACTTTGTGCCTTGTTTGGCACCATTTCATACACACCTGTTCAGTGTTTTTCTTTCTGCTTTATCAGGCACTGTGTTGTACCGTAGCCATCGTTATGTTATAACCTGACACTGAAATCCAAAAGGACTGGCAGTTTGACGTCATTATTTGGTTTTTGCACCGCCAAGTGAGTTGTCGTTAGTAGAGCTCAAGGAAACAAGTTATTTCATTGGTTGAACTATTGAATACAACTTACGATTTGTTTTCTTTTCTGGCAAAAGACTGGCATTTTGACGTCATTTTTTGGTCAGTGTCAAGCCATAACTTTACGAAGGCCACGGCTGTACTCATCTTTTCAGAATATTTCCCTGTAACACAATGAATATTATCGATGCCAGACAGCAGACCTGCCAACTTGAAAATTAAAAAATTCGTAATTTGTTAGGAGTTAAAAATCGTGGTCAATATAGTTAACTTACTTTAAAAATCAACAATTTACCATCACAAAGATTAAATAACCCTTCAAAATCATTAAAATTAGGTAGATAGTCTGACATCAACTTTCATTTTCAATACGTACGTTTTAATTTATTTTCATGAAAGGGAGGCCATCAGTTGTGTCTCATTCTAGTTTGTTGTTTAAATCTATAATTGACATATTACATCATTTCAGGCCATTTTATATGAATTATCAATTTTAATTTTGATATTTGATAAAAAAGAAAAATATAATTGAAAAAAAAAAAGAAGAACCAAAAATACAAACAAACAAACAAAAAATTAATGAGAAAGCATCACTAAATATTATATGAGCATGTATAGAAATTCTCTATCGTTTTTTTAAACTTTAATTTTCTTTTCTTTTTTAATTGTATTTATAACTTTTTTTTTTAAATCGGAAAACCGTTCGTTTCACCCAAATTTTGACACTTTGCAATTGCTATCTTCAAGGATGACTAATTCTGTCAGAAGTGGGGAAAAAAAACGTTAGTATAAAATGTATAATAAATAGAATAAATTAAATTTCCTTTTTGGCTATTTCCGTTGCTTAAATCTGTTGCTATGTGGTCTAGTGCTGTGACACTCGCTTTCGGATCGGAAGGTCCTGGGTTAGAGTCTCGCTCGGCGCATAGTTGAGTCCTTGGAAAAGGCTCTTTACTCACATTCTCTCACCGTACTCAGGTGTAAAATGAGTACCTGGCCGTTAACAGCGTTGTCTTTGTCCGAAAAGTTGTAATATCGCCTAAAAGGCGTCATGTCCCGTCCTACATGTTAAATGTTGCTGTTGACCAGGGACCTCTTGCAAAGCGCTTTGAGCACGGTGAGTGTTTTAGCAAGCACTGGGTTCAAAGGATTTTTTTAAAACGTTTAATTTTGTTATTTCTGTTGAACCAATCCTATTATTTTATGTCTGATTTTGTTACTTCTACGATCTGAAAGTATCCAAATATGACACATTGTAAAGAGTGTATTTGTGACCCTTCGCCTCAAAACGGTATTAAGTCAGGTTGGTTAAGATGTTGAAAATTGAATTTATAATCAGAAATATCAGACTTGTGTTGAGTTTGTATGTTTTATTGAGGATAATGGATACCATATTTTAGGGTGCTAATGCCAACAGTTTATATTTTTGACCAGTCTTAACATTTAATTCGGCTTTTAAGCATCTGGTTCGTTCCGACATAATACCATTTTGAGACGATGGGTTACATTTAGCACGGTAAATTCATGGAAATGTTCTATGTAAATGTTTGATAAGTAATAAAATGTAGATTTCAGTTTATTGAATGAAGACTGATAATGTGGACATTTCGGGTTTCCCCTTTATCAACAAAACACGAATGAATGAAAGTCTAAAGACGAATGAGAGATGTAAGAATGACACAGTTAAGGTCCTTTCGTTACTTATCGTTATTTTTTCCTTCCAGCTTCGAGCAGTAACATTTATTTTTATTTCGTTAGGGGAAGCTAGATGGATATAATGTATTCATTTCTACGATTTAAAGGTGATGGAATTTGATGGAAGTAAGCTTTGAACAAAATATTTTCATATATCCTCTTTATGAGAAAAGTTTCAGGCTTTTTTTGATCTAAGCACAGGGCATCCCAGGTTCCTGCCAAATAATGGAATTGTGGTTCGTATCTGTTGGTCAAAAGGATAGAGGAGGGGTTGGGCTTTAATATAAACTAAAAAATAGAATTCTACGGCACATTGCACACAGTTACAGTCAGACGTCCTCAATATATGATTTTCAGCATCTGTAATCTACTTTTATTTTATTTTTCTATATTTACTTTTTCAAAATGTGCACTTATTTTGTTTCTCATTTTCTCTGCAGCTCGAACCATTCGGTGTGGTATGACATCGTTTCATTTTTGCATGTTATTTTGTATTTACAAACGAACAAGCATCCCCCCCACCCCTCCCAACCCCACATCCCCCCCCCCTCCCCCCCCCCCATCTCATCACTTTTATTGTGATTATTTCAATAATTTTATTTGGTAAACAAAAATGAATATAATATCTTCAAAAAGAAAGAACAAAATACGAAACACAGAATGTTTTGGGCTCAAAAACCTTCTTCAGCCAACAACGATAAACAATGAAAACATAAATAGGCCTACATTACATAACAGACCAGATTGACATCAGAGAGCTGAATTTATCTCTGTCTTCGATCTGGTTTTTTAGTTACTTATTTATGTTTTCATTGGTTTTTCGTTGTTGGCTGAAGAAGGGTTTTGAGCCCGAAACGTTCTGTGTTTCGTATTTTGTTCTTTTGACTTGAATTATTTGATTTGAAAAAGGTTGACAAGGCTAATATATTTATAGATTCTAAGAACTGTGGGCCATCTCTGTATTTTTCACACACATTTCCTATACCATTTTTCTTAATACCCGTCTATATTTAGACCTTACTTGGATATTACATAGACAATACAGAGGGGATTTTTGTCTTTTTCTTCTGATATATTTTGAGGGTCTGGAATTATGCTATTATACTTTTAGAAAATGTATCGTTAATGTATTTATTTATTTATTCATTCATTCATGCATTCATTGATTCATTCATTCAATTATTTATTTATTCATTTATTATTATTATTATATTATTATTATCATTATTATTATTATTATTATTATTATTATTATTATTATTATTATTATTATTATTATTATTATTATTATTATTATTATTTTATTATTATTTTATTATTATTATTATTATTATTATTATTATTATTATTATTATTATTATTATTATTATTATTATTATTATTATTGTTATTATTATTCTTCTTTTTCTTCTTATTTTTATTAGTATTATTATTATTATTATTATTATTATTATTATTATTATTATTATTATTATTATTATTATTATTATTATTATTATTGTTATTGTTATTATTATTATTATTATTATTATTATTATTATTATTATTATTATTATTATTATTATTATTATTATTATTATTGTGAATTTCAAAACATGACAAAACAAAATTAATTGATTTTCTTGTATCTTGTAGTCTAGGAAGGGGAGGTAATTTTGGTCATCTCCTCTGTCTTCTTGTTTAGTTGACATTATATTATCGTCCCTTGATTTTATTTTTGCGGATATCAAGTTTCAAAAGATAGAGTTGATGTTTGATTTAACAAGGTTTATATGGTTCTCATCAGATACGTGCAGCTATGTGGTCTAGTGGTATGAAACTCGATTTCGGATCGGAAGGCCCTGGGTTCGAGCCTCGCGCTCAGCGCATAGTTGAGTCCTTGGAAAAGGCTCTTAACTCACATTCTCTCACCGTACTCGGGTGTAAAATGAGTACCTGGCCGTTAACAACGTTGTCTCTGTCCGAAAAATTGTAATATCGCCTAGCAGGCGTCATGTCCCGTCCTACATGTTAAATGTTGCTGTTGACCAGGGACCACTTGTAAAGCGCTTTGAGCACATTTAGTTGATATTGCGCTATATAAAGCTCATAATTTAATTAATTTATTTAAGGCATCATACGCAATTTTATATTCATGTTTTTTTTTTATAATAGAAAGAAAAACTTTAGCTTTAGTGTAATGCAATATCCACTAAATGTTCTCAAAGAGGTTTACAAACAATCCCTGACCAAAGGCAACATGTAACATGTGGAACGAGACATGATGTCTGTTAAGCGATGTTACAATTTTTTTCCAACAGAGACAACACTATTAATGGTCAGGTACTCACTTTAAACCTGAGTACGGTGAGAGAATCTGAGTAAAGGGTCTTTTCCAAGGATTCAACTATGTGCCGAGCTAGGCTCGAACCCAGGACCTTCCAATCTCAGATCGAGTGTCATACAAGACCACATAGCCGCATGTTTAGAATACTACATGTTGAAAACATCGTATTACGGTGCTTGTGTGGTCAGAATTTTAAGTGGAGACACTTGCCCAAGCTATGAAAGAATCTTATCTGCAGTCATCTTTGAGTTTAAGCTAAAAATAAATATGAAATTATTACTATCACGTTCATGGTTGGATGAACACTAACGACGGCATCTAAAATACTAAAAGACAGATAAAAAAATCAAATCAAGAACAGAAAAAAATATACAAGATTAGGGAAAGAAAAATCAAACTAATTAATTATTCCTTTTCATTATCACGTTTGTACCAAAACCTATATTATTATTTATTTGGTCAAAGGTCAAACACAATGTATCTTGTTCAGAATTGTCGATTTGTAGAATAATGTTGCCTATAAGGAATGAGATTAGCGGAAGAGTAGCGTCCCTTGATTGGACGTCACCTTACAGAGAGAACGTCAATATGGTTTTGAAGTGTCTCAAGCCGCTTTCACCGGAAGAGAGGACGAGAAACGCATGCGCACAACCAACATGACGTTCTCTCTCTAATAACTTTTCCGCCGGTGACGTCACAGACTATGGGTGACGTCCAATCAAGGGACACTACTCTTCCGCTAATCTCATTCCCTATTGTTGTTATCTAACTAGCATGGCATGGCTTTGGGTTTTGTTGGTAAGCAGTGGTACAATATTAATATTTAAGGCTGTATATTTTCCTGAATAGAATTTATTCATTTATTTGTTTATTCATTTATTTATTCGTTTATTTATTCATTGATATATTGATTTATTTGTTTATTTATTTATTTATTCATGTATTTGTTTATTCATTAATTTCTTGATTAATTTATTTATTCATTTACTTATTATTATTATTATTATTATTATTATTATTATTATTATTATTATTATTATTATTATTAAAGTCCACTTTTGGGCATCTGGTCCACCATGCCATAGTACTGAACTGAAACGATGGGTTACATCCTTGTTATGATGACAAAGACGTACAGATAGGAATCAATGAGTATGGAATGTCCTGTCTCGTGTCTTCTATCCCCATTCATGTCTTCTGGGTTGTTCTGCCTTTGTCTTGGACTTGGGCTTCTATCATATATATATATATATATATATATATATATATATATATATATATATATATATATATATTTATGAGTGTTGGTGGGTACTTGTAGGTACGAAAGTGCTCGATAATGGTGGTTAGAGCTAATATATAATGTAAATTTTCACTCACATTTTTTGCCGAGACGACTCGTTTCAAAAGATAGAGTTGATGTTTGATTTAACAAGGTTTATATGGTTCTCATCAGATGAGTCGTCTCGGCAAAAAATGTGAGTGAAAATTTACATTATATATTAAATATATATATATATATATATATATATATATATATATATATATATATATATATATATATATATATATATATATATATATTCCTCTCCGAATTCATTCTCCCTTCATCCATCCCCTTCTCTGCATCAGTGAGAACTAATAAACAACGTTCACGTTTGCAATCAGTAACAACAACAACAACATCAACAACAATAATTGTGTATGCTTTATGTTGACCTTTACTAACATGTGTTCATACTGATTCCTGCAATCTTCTTGTGACGATATGTTGACATTCACTATTATGATTTTATAAAAAATTTATTACAACAGTACACGATTGAGCAGCTATGGCCCCTCAAGGCCGATAAAAATTGATAAAAGACAGAAACAGGCGCTTAAATGACCTAAATAGTGTCGAAAGCGTCGTTAAACACCTAAACAAACAAAAAACAAGGTTTAAAAGCTAAAAGACTCTAGTCATTCATTTTTCAAAGTTTGATGTTTTTTCGTTACGCCAAAGAGACTTCTTTTCCCCATTGTATTTTCTACATAGCAACCTCACAGATTGTTCAATAGATAATAAATTATCATAAGCATTTATATAGAGCACACCCATCTATTTAACATCCTTAATGTGCTCTACGATGTTTCCAATGTTATTCTTGAAATCCCAATACAAGTAATGATTGTTATATCTATTTATATTTGTGGCCTATTTTTCTCAAAATGATTTTATATCAGGGTGAGCCGACGTGTCCATACATGCAGGTCTGACATATGAACCGTCTTATGGGCCTAGTTTGACATTGTTGTAATGGAAAATATTTTGCATCATTTTTTGAGATTTCCATTAAATACAATGAGCCCATAATGAATTGAGTTATCAGACCTGCATAGAAGTGCACATCGGGGTGAGTCCAATGGAAAAAAGTGACAATGAATGTGAATCTGTAGGTTACGTCCCTATAAGAAACTAACGTCCATAGCCCTCAATAAAATAAATAAATAATAATAAAAGGAATAGAAGTTCCAATTCAATTTTCGAAGACTGATGGGCATAAATTAAATTGAGCCTTCTATTATTTTCTATTATATTATTATTGTAATTATTATTATCATCATTATTATTATTATTATTATTATTATTATTATTATTATTATTATTATTATTATTATTATTATTATTATTATTATTATTATTATTATTATTATTATTATTATTATTATTATTATTATTATTATTATTATTATTATTATTATTATTATTATTATTATTTTATCTGGCTAAAAAAAAAAGAGGAAGCGAACATGAGAAAAGAAAGAGAAAAAAAATGGCCCCCAAAAAATAAAAATAAAATGAAATGAAAAAAAAAAAGATTAAAAAAATGAAAAACAATAAACAAATAGGAACAGCAACCCCCCCTCTCCAAATATTCCAGTAATCATTGTATCCAAAGTTGCTATTTTTATCCCTTTTAATGTACAGTTTAAGTCTTGATTGACGGTTGTTTTGAATATTGTGAAGTCATTGAAATGATAACAATCCCATGATATGATAGATTATAATCCAGAGACGATTTCCTGTTTGTCTTTCCATTCCAGGTGTCCAGCAATCTGTCCGTGACCAGTTTTTGTTTTCCTGATGCAGCCATTTTTAAGCCTGGATCGATGACATCTTTGAGGTAAATGAGAATTTTTATACAATTCTTTCATTTCTTTGTATTGATTAAACATGTTATTTTTAGTTGGTGCCAAATAACACTACTAGCTTGTGAGGATGTGTTATCTCCTGATAAAAAAAATAATGAGTGAAATAAATACAACGAAATTAACAGATTCATTTATTCCACATTTCCAGACAAAGTTCTTAGATATTTCGTGACCAATTGTATGGTTGTAGTACTTCGATTCGCCATAATTTGTGTTTTTCTCCATCTGCCTGAATGACAAATTGACCCCCCCCCCCCCCCCAAAAAAAAAGGAAAAATGTTGGATTTGTCTTCATGCGCACCAAACGATTATTTATAATTACCAACCAGCTGTCTTTTACACCTTGCTTCACATCAATATAAAAAATGAGAAAATATTCTTCAACTGTTTAATAAATATTTTTATTCAACGCGTTCAAAGCATTATTCAACGATTACGTATTTACTATGAAATGATAGGGTTTTCCAATTGGAGGACTGGAATAACATTTATTTGACTCAATGGTTTAGGATACTGAATAATGCATTTCAAGGGAGGAATTTTAAAAACTCAAAAAAAATTTTTAAAATTGAGATTTTATACAGAACATTTCCTTAATGTCCTCAAAGTGCTTTACAAAGAGTCTTAAACCTAAAGTAACAGTTAAAATGTAGGACACCTATGTTGCACTAATACAATATTTTCTCTGACAGATACGACACTGTTACCGGCTAGGTACTTACTTTTTATCTGAGTGCGGTGATTGAATGTGAGTAAAGAGCCTTTTCCAAGGATTCTGCTTTGCGCCACCAAGAGAGGGACTTGAACCAGGCACCTACTGGTCTGAAGACAAATATATAACCCCCCCCCCCCCAAATAAAAAATGTATTAATCAAATGGATACAGAGAAAGCCAAAACTTTTAATTAATTTTTGCTCAATGATCGTGTGGTTCATCTCTCACCAGTGAGTCGTATTCCTTTGTGATGACGTATTCCGATGGATCTCGAGTCTACGGATATTGCAGACGGATTCAGGTAACCTGGTGTTCATGGCGATCATTTTATAGTGTTATTGTTGCTATAGATAGTTCGAAGATGACGTCACTCAGGTCTTTGTTATTGTTTTTTGCCATCCGCGTTTATGAATAATGCTCACTGAACTGTATTAATCTGACTATAAACGTTCATGGATACATACAGTTTTGTGTGTTGGTCCGTTATACTTCCAGATAGCAATGTAATGAGCTTCTTAGCCAAGCGCATACTATCTATAGGAATTTAAAACAAAGTAAAATTGAAACTTTCATGATAAAAATTGAGAAGAAACAAAAAAAATTTGACCAAAAAAAAAAAAAAAAAAAAAGAAAAAAAAATCCCAACAAATTAAAAAAAATTAAAAAAAAAAAGAAAGAAAAGAAAAGAGAAAAACAAAACATTAAAAAAACAGACAAAACAAGCATGATCATCAAGAAAAATGTAAGAACACAATAAAACAGACGAATTGTTCATTTAGTCTTTTCCATGGACCAAAATGGGAAAAAATTATAATGATTAAAAAAAAAAATATTCATAAAAAGAGTCGGAAGAGTAGAGATGATGATGATGATGGTGATGATGGTGATGATGATGGTGATGATGGTGATGGTGATGGTGATAATGGTGATAATGATGATGATGATGATGGTGATGATGATGACGATGATGTTTCTCATATTTCAGTTAACAGATGTGAGTCTTCCAGAGGTAATATGCATCATCAGTCCAATAGATGCATTCAACATGTACAACACAGTAAGTACAGCTTGATAAATACATTCAATTTTAAATATGTTTAAATAAATAAATCAATAAATTTTAAAAAATTATATATAGCGCCGACCATTCTCCACTTGACGTCTTCAATGGCGCTTGACAAGACATCGGTGACATGAGAATTTTAAGAAAATTAATGAATGTTAAATTTTGAAATATTAAGAGAAAGTTAATCTAAAATATTCTGTCTTCAGTCCAGACTTGAAGCTCTCAATAGTTTGAGCATTTATGGTAAAGACTGAGACAGAATTCCTGATTGTTGGTGCCGCAGTGTAAATTACTCATTTTTTCAGTCTTATGTCCCAAATATAGGGAATGAGATTAGCGGAAGAGTAGCGTCCCTTGATTGGACGTCACCCATAGTCTGTGACGCCACCGGCGGAAAAGTTATTAGAGAGAGAACGTCATGTTGGTTGTGTGCATGCGTCTCTCATCCTCGTTTCTGGTGAAAGCGGCTTGAGATACTTTAAAACCAAATTGACGTTCTCTCTGTAAGGTGACGTCCAATCAAGGGACGCTACTCTTCCCTAATCTCATTCCCTATAAGAATCTATTCCCAACCATTATTTTAAATGTTGTGTGTTTTCTTGTCCAGCTGCTGAATGAAATTGAGGCCAGACGTAGGATATCTCTAGACTTGGCTTCGGAGGTTATAGCAGCCAGTTTTGGCAGACCTCTGCCCAAGCCTGGAAAAGTCTGTCACATCAGGACTCTGGTGAGTGATTTTGAGAGGAGGTGTAGTGGTGTCACTTGTTTCAGCATCATCTACTGTGATTGTTATGGTTATCTTCATCACCAACACCCTTGCAGTAACTTTCATCATCATCATCATCATCATCATCATCATCATCATCATCACAACATTTCCACAATGAGATCAATCTTATCGTGTTAGAACTTGCTTGGTTGATGGGCATGCTGTTTTTGAAATATTATATAAATCAATCATCAATCTCTCTCTCTCTCTCTCTCTCTCTCTCTCTCTCTCTCCCTCTCTCTCTCTCTCTCTCTCTCTCTCTCTCTCTCTCTCTCTCTCTCTCTCTATATATATATATATATATATATATATATATATATATATATATATATATATATATATATATATCTCTCTCTCTCTCTGTATATATATATATATCTCTCTCCCTCTCTCTCTCTCTCTCTCTCTCTCTCTCTCTCTCTCTCTCTCTCTCTATATATATATATATATATATATATATATATATATATATATATATCTGTCTCTTGTTGAATTCATCAGATATGTTTTGTTTTTCAAATTTTCCTTCTGAATAACTACCCTGCTTGTCCTTCCTTCCTTTACAGCTGGTATGTGGGTGCTTAAAAAAGGAGATTTTTCTTTAAAATAAACGAGAGAAAACAATCAATGAATATAACAAAAGATGAACAAAATGTTCATCACTGAACGGTTTTATTTTAAACGCCACTACATCCAATAACCAAAACACTATCAAATAGTATCAGGAAACAGTATCGTTAGAGATTACCAAATTATCTGTGCACACAGCAACTTGTCTCCAATGTTGCGATTAGATTAATTACTTAGGCCTGTCTGCAATAGCAACAACATTCGATTCTGCAGATATTTCGGGGCCCATTTTTGGCCAGATTTAGATTCATATACAAAATTGTTCTTATAAAAACTGGTTGAAATTTTATTATTTACTTGGCAGTCGATATTTTTTCTTCAAATTAAACTTTTCATCTTTTCTAATGCATTTCAAACGTTTAGATGTCGATATAGAACTTACAGCCCCCCCCCCCCCCCCCAAAAAAAAGAAAAAAGACACGAAGAAAATTCCAAGTTACTCCTCCTTCCTCCCCTCCTTCCACCCCACAAAAATTATAATAAACAAATAAATAAATAAAAAACAAAAACCAACGAAAACAAAAAAATAGATGGCAAACTGAAAATGAAACAAACAAAAAACAAAAACTTCACAAAAATTGATTAGATAGATGTTAAAAATAAAAGACAATCCAAATTTTTTATCTTTCTTTGCCTTTGGCTGGTCTTCTTTTGTATTTAGATTTCTCTATATATAATTCTAGTATGTCTTGGTGTTAGATGGAATGCATGGGGTGGTTTTGCCATTTGGTTTCTGTATTGTGTCTATCCCTCTAGGACCAAAATGGAGAGATGGAGACCATTTTCTTGAACAGACCCTCCGACAACAGACTGACAGACGTATGTATACGTGTTGTGATATGCTTTATCCCGTTAAATGCCGTACTCTTGGAAAAAACTTGTATATGAAAATTTGGCCAGACTGCGGTTTCGGGTTTGAGAATTTTTGCCAAGATGAGAATCATTTAAACTGATTGATATTTGAAGGACGAATTTTCTGGCCAAATTTTCAAATGCATGTTTGTTCCAGAGTTTAAGGACAAGGAATTGCTAATTAGGTTGATGTAGTAGCTTGTTGGGTTGTGGGTTCTTTCTTTCTTACTTACTTATCTGAACCAGCGACCACCTGAGCTCTAGCCCTTCGGTCTTGTGTCATCACGTAGAAGTTAGACGTCTTTTGTAGTTGTTCCAGGTGACTATAAAAAATGTTAGACGTCTTTTGTAGTTGTTCCAGGTGACTATAAAAAATGTTAGACGTCTTTTGTAGTTGTTCCAGGTGACTATAAAAAAGTGTTACTGATGCTTGGATTTGGTGGGAGGAATGTGCATCTCAGGTCTTCAAGAGGGTTCAAATCCTGACTTTTTTATTGTCAATAGTTCAATGTTTTTCTCATGTCAAATTCAATTGAAATATTTTCCACCTGATGGTAATGCACACTCTTCACATGCAAAGGGACCGAGATTGATCCTGGGTCAAGTAACACTCCCCCCCCCCCCCCCCCCCCCCTTGTTCACCCAGCGCTGATTGGGTAGCTGGATCTGTAAAATCTAGTTTAAAGTGCTTTGTGATAGCGTCCTAGCATCCTATCCAACGGGTAGCAAGCTATTGCTATTGTCTGTTTCATGCTATAGAAACTGGGATAAACTCCGGCTCCATGGGCCGATTGGCTCTGGCAGACTACTTTTTACCCCCGATGGAAGAGTTTGGTGCTACAAATCCTGAAGTCATCTGGTGGGGATCTTGACCTCCCATAGTGGGCAGGGAGGTACTTACTGTGTCTTCTGTCTTGGAATGAGATTACTTGGTTTTGTCCTGGTCCTGACCGGATACCCTTGGTGAAAGGGAAACAGTCAAATGTATAGTTACTTTTGGGAGATGATATTTTTTTCCTTGTAAATCATCTCTCTGTTATGTAATGTATTATGTTTTGTTTACATATTTTATATGATTTGTAAATATGTGAGTGTATTCCTCTTTGTGGGGACCTGTGCTTGTGTCTGGATGAGACTTTTAGGTCATCTCAAACTTAGTACTTCAATAGTTTGCTCTTGGAATCTACATCTGTTCCCTATTTGATCCAATTCTCCTTTGTCTTACTTTTTCTGAGGTGCTTTAATTATAATTCTAGAACTTATTACTATCCCATTTTCTTCCTTTTTACTGGTGCTGATGTGACCTTAATGTGTTGCAAGCGCCATAAAACCCTTAAAAACAAAAACAAACTGAAGTAATTGGAAGCTAGTTTGGGGAATACAGAGGTCAAAGTTTAGATTGCAATGTGGACAGTATACAAAAAAATAAAATTGTAGTGCGGCTGTGTGGTCCAGTGGTATGAAACTCAATTTTGGATCCGAAGGTCCTGGGTTTGAGCCTTGCTCAGGGCATAGTTGAGTCCTTTGAAAATTCTCTTTACTCATATTTTCTCATTTTGTAAAATGAGTACCTGGCCGTTAACAGTCGGGGAAAAAAGTGTAATATCACCTAAGAAGCATCATGTCTCATCCTACATGTTACATGTGCGGCTATGTGGTCTAGTGGTAAGACACTCGCTTTCGGATCGGAAGGTCCTGGGTTCGAGCCTCAAGCTCGGCGCATAGTCGAGTCCTTGGAAAAGGCTCTTTGCTCACTTTCTCTCATTGTACTCAGGTGTAAAATGAGTACCTGGCCGTTAACAGTGTTGTCTTTGTCCGAAAAATTGTAATATTGCCTAACAGGCGGCATGTCCCGTCCTACATGTTAAATGTTGCTGTTGACCAGGGACCCCTTGTAAAGTGCTTTGAGCACATTTAATGGATATTGCGCTATATAAAGCTCAATTTTATTTATTTTTTTATTATTATATGAGCATATTTAGTGGATATTGCGCTATATGATAAAAGCTCAAAAGCTGCAGATTGAGATGGGAGGAATGAATAGATTCTGCTTATCATAAAAATATAAAAATAATTGGTGAGTGAAATTAGATGATTCTGATTTAAGTATATTATTACTTATCAGCTGACATATCATAAAAATGTGAACAACCAGCTCAAAGGGTGTTATGTCGGGTTGGTCCAAATGTCCAAGTTGAAATGACCAGATAAATGTGACATTAAAAAAATAAATTAATTTCGATAACTCTATCAATTATCTGCAATGAAACTCAGAGATTAAACCCAAGTCCTGTATCTTTAAATATATTCCATGTGGGAATAAATGTAGAATCGTCAATCCCTGGATGGGGGTTCCTGACCTCAGTGGGTGGGGTTCCTGACCTCCCATAGTCGGTGGGGTTCCTAACCTCCCATAGTGGGTGGGGTTCCTGACCTCCCATAGTCGGTGGGGTTCCTAACCTCCCATATTGGGTGGGGTTCCTGACCTCCCATAGTCAGTGGGGTTCCTGACCTCCCATAGTGGGTGAGGTTCCTGACCTCCCATAGTCAGTGGGGTTCCTGACCTCCCATAGTGGGTGAGGTTCCTGACCTCCCATAGTGGGTGGGGTTCCCAACCTCCCATGGTTGGGGGGTTTCTGGCCCCCCTTGTAGTGGGCAGGGAGGCATTTTCTGTGTCTTCTATCCTCCTATATCTGTTTTCCAACATGCTTTCTGTCTTTGTTTTGGAATGAGATTACTTGGTTTT
Organism: Berghia stephanieae; assembly: GCF_034508935.2. Lineage (NCBI taxonomy): Eukaryota > Metazoa > Mollusca > Gastropoda > Nudibranchia > Aeolidiidae > Berghia > Berghia stephanieae. Next base: position 6,752,328 of record NC_088367.1, on the reverse strand, counting down.
GTCCTGGCCCTGGCCGGATATCCCAGCTGGAAGGGAAACAGTCAAATGTACAGTTAGAGTTTTGGGAGATGATTTTTTTTTTGTCTTGTAAACCATCTCTCTGTTATCTATTGTATTATTTTTTGTTTACATATTATATATGATTTGTAAACATTTGAGTGTGATCTTTTTAGTGGGGACTTGTACTTGTGGATGAGACTTTTAGGTGATCTCAAACTAAGTACACTGATAGTGAACTCTTAGAATCTACACCTGTTTCCTATTTGAACCAATTCCTCTTCGTCTTACCTTTTCTTGGGTGCTTTAATTGTAATTCACCCAGCACAAAATAGACTTTTCTTACTCAACCAAAAAAGTAACAAGTAAGCTCTACAACACAGTGTTTAGTATTTATAGCTGTAAATCAAGGTATTTCTTTACATTTTGTGATTTCCAAGAGAAATGAGATTGAGAAAATTGTCGTTGCATCGTAACGAATGTGACGATTTTCCTATTGGTGGTAAGGAGAGAGTTAATGTGTTGCAGCGCCGTAAAACCTTTAAAAACAAAAAAAAGAAAACAAAGCAAACAAACACTCGTCAATCCCTTTGAGCTCTATTAATATTAAACATGCCACTGTTGTGGACCTTTGATGAATGTTTTTATTGGTTTCTTTATCAAAATATAAACAGGTAAATTATGAAAGCCCACTGTGTTCCCTTGGTACAGACAAGCTGGTGAAGGTGTTTTCTGCCATGCTGATGGAGCGGCGGATCATTTTGTGTTCCAGTAATCTAAGGTGAGGATATCATGTTGTATTTATTTGAGAGAGGTTGTAGTAGTAGTAGTAGTAGTAGTAGTAGTAGTAGTAGTAGTAGTAGTAGTAGTAGTAGTAGTAGTAGTAGTAGTAGTAGTAGTAGTAGTAGTAGTAGTAGTAGCGAATGGCTACACCTCCAAATTCATTTCGTCAACCAAGCTTTTGAAGGCTTCCTCCTCTCCCTAAGAACTCTTTCATAACCATCTGCAAGTTTAGTTACTGGACAGTGGAGGACGATTTGATCGCTGGTTATGGAACTGCCTGACATTTCCGGCAGGCATCACTGTTCCCAAGTTTCCATCGACACATATTTGATGCAGTACTGCCATGTCCTGTAAAGAGGCCTTTTGAGGAAACCCAGTATTTCCTGGCATTGTTGATCAAATCCTGCAAAGGATCATATTGTTGCCATCGTATGGGAGCTTGCACTCTGCCATGACCCCGTAGGTGATACCAGCCTTGATCCAATTCTGCAGGAACAGCTGAAGATGAGTAGCCAGACCAAGAACGATCCAAACTGGCGTCCAGACAAGGTTCTTCCTTCGCCTGGACCCACACCTCCAACTCAATGATAATGAACAATAGGAAAAGATTTGAGAGAGGAAATTCAGAGAATGTGTTGTGTAGGCAAATTTGAGGCATGTGCCAGTTTCTTACTATTTTTTTTCAGTCGTTTACAATTTGCTTTTGTTCCTCATTCAGTATCTACTTTATATTTGTCCCAAATCAGCGGCAGTCCATCTGGGCAGAAAGAGGATTGAAAACAGGGCCAGTGACTCATGCTTGTAAACAAAGAAAGCTACGGAAACTGCAAGACTTGTTTAAAAACAATGCAGATCTTCAATTCAAGGCAACACATGACACACAGACAATTTTCCACCCGATCTGGTCGGACAGATGGGGCAAAAACAAAACAAAAAAACAATCCCTCACCCCCCCCCCCCCCCCAAAAAAAAAACCCAACAAAAAACACACAGAAAAAATACGCGAGCAATCACAATATCCTCTAATTGTGCTCAAAACACTTTATAAGGGCCCCAAGCCAACAGCAACACTTAACATGTAGGACGAGACATGACGCCAGTAAGGCCCCAAAAACCCCCCCAATAAACAACAAACAAAACAAACAAAAAACCATCGACTAAATCTGAAACCATATTTTGGTCCTGTGGCTTATGAGGTGAGCGCTCTATCTACTGAGCGATTAGAAACCCGAAGACATCCCGTTAATTTCTATATTTTTGTCATATATTTCCTTAATCAATCCCCAGTCTTCTGACCGAGACGGTCCATGCCCTCTGTGCTCTACTCTACCCATTCCAATGGCAACACGTGTACATCCCCATCCTGCCTACGGAGATGTTGGACGTCGTCTGTGCTCCCATGCCTTACATCGTGGGCATCCTCTCCGCCTTCCTGCCCCAAGTCTTTCAGATGGAGTTGGAAGAGGTGAGATTGTTGCCTGGGTTGGGAAATGAATATGAGACTTGCTATGCCAATGCTAATTTATGTGGGATCAAAAGGTCCTGGGTTCGAGCCTTGCTCATTAAGTCTTTGGAAAAGGCTCTTTACTCACATTCACTCAATGTGCCAATGTCGTATTATGTGGGATCAAAAGGTCCTGGGTTCGAGCCTTGCTAATTAAGTCTTTGGAAAAGGCTCTTTACTCACATTCACTCACTGTGCCAATGTCGTATTATGTGGGATCAAAAGGTCCTGGGTTCGAGCCTTGCTAACTAAGTCTTTGGAAAAGGCTCTTTACTCACATTCACTCACTGCCACAATGACGTATTGCTATATTTATATTTTCATTGTTTTATTTTGGCTGAAGAAGGGGTTTGAGCCCGATACATTCTGTGTTTCGTATTTTGTTATTTTTTGAAGCTGTTCTATTCATTTTTTAAACTCGCTCAATCCTAGAGATTTTTGCTACTTTTCAAAATTGGAAAAATAGTGTATTAACAATGAGCATATGCATAGATAATTTTATTCAACTATCAAAACATTAGCTTTGACACTACGCCTATAATTTGTCTCATAAAAATGAATTAAACAGGCATGGGGTAAAAGTAACCTGGGTAAACAAAGGATATAGTTGGTGTTAGGGTTGAGTGAGTTAATTAGTTTTCATGTAAAGTTTATTTTTTATCACCGCCATTAACACAAGCAAAGATATTTTGAAATTTGTTCAGTAAAAGAAGTTTATTATGAGAATTGTTCTTTCGGAACACTTTCAAACTCCTCATTCTTTGACTGTATTTTGTTACAGGTTTTTGTGGTGGATTTAGACAAGAAAAGCATAATAAGGAGTTTAGGGGATGAGGCGACACTGATTCCCCGTAAGATACAAAGGGCTTTGAAGACGGCGATTAACATGTGTAAAATCGATAATGGTGAGTGGGCTAGTGTGTTGTTAGATTCTAGATGTGGTGAAGACGGCGATTAACATGTGTAAAATCGATAATGGTGAGTGGGCTAGTGTGTTGTTAGATTCTAGATGTGGTGAAGACGGCGATTAACATGTGTAAAATCGATAATGGTGAGTGGGCTAGTGTGTTGTTAGATTCTAGATGTGGTGAAGACGGCGATTAACATGTGTAAAATCGATAAGGGTGAGTTGGCTGATGTGCGGTTAGATTCTAGATGTGGTGAAGACGGTGATTAACATGTGTAAAATCGATAATGGTGAGTGGGCTAGTGTGCTGTTAGATTCTAGATGTGGTGAAGACGGTGATTAACATGTGTAAAATCGATAATGGTGAGTCGGCTAGTGTGCTGTTAGATTCTAGATGTGGTGAAGACGGCGATTAACATGTGTAAAATCGATAATGGTGAGTGGGCTAGTGTGCTGTTAGATTCTAGATGTGGTGAACAGAACTGTTGTAAATGTGTATGAGTCATGTATTACTTATGTGTTTGTGCGGCTATGTGGTCTTGTGGTATAACGCTTGCTTGGTTTGAGCCTCGCTTGACGCATCGTTGAGTCCTTGGAAAAGGCTCTAAATTTGCATTCTCTCATCGTACTCAGGTGTAAAATGAGCATCTGGCTGTTAACAGCATCGTCTCTGTTGGAAATAAAAATTGTAATATCGCATAACAGGCGTCATGTCTTCTACATACTACATGTTATGTGTTGCAGTTGGTCAGGGATCCCTTGTAACGCGCTTTGAGCACGTTTAGTGGATATTGCACTATATAAAAGCTCAAGATTTTAAAATTAAAAAGAAATAAATCATATAGTTTTGATTCTACATCTAGAGGAGAGGACTGACTGTTATCCATTGCATTTGGCATCATACCTGGATATCCATTAATTTAGACTTTCAGAATTTGAAAATGATAGCTAGTAGTAGTGTGTAGTGTGTAAGGTGTAGTATGCCTAGCAGGAAGATGTATGTAACTATGTGCGGCTATGTGGTCTAGTGGTACGACACTCGCTTTCGGATCAGAAGGTCCTGGGTTCGAGCCTCACGCTCGGCGCATAGTTGAGTCCTTGGAAAAGGCTCTTTACTCACATTCTCTCACCGTACTATGGTGTAAAATGAGTACCTGGCCGTTAACAGCGTTGTCTTTGTCCGAAAAGTTGTAATATCGCCTAACAGGCGCCATGTCCCGTTCTACATGTTAAATGTTGCTGTTGACCAGGGACCCCTTGTAAAGCGCTTTGAGCACATTTAGTGGATATTGCGCTATATAAAAGCTCAATTTTAATTTTAATTTTAAAAAAATAATTAAAAATTTTTTAAAACTGTGCTCTTGGTGCTTTTGTGAAGTTTTGTGATTTTAAACCATTTAACATTTATTTATATTCTATAGTGAACTTCGAACAACATGTGTGTGTGACTGTTGTGGTGATTTCGTAGTCGAATGCATGAACGTGTGTGATACCAAAAAAAACTATTGTAAAGCACCTCTGAGCACTATTTGTGGATACTGGTGCTAGTGCTATATCAAATAATAATTATAATATAATAGCTAGAAACATTTCCGATAACACACTTTATAGTAACATTTACAAAAAAGTTAAAGAACACATTGCAATGCAGGAGAAGAGACCCATGATATACTGAACACAGGAAATTTTTATCTTTTGTTTTTCAATTCTATTTCTTCGTAACATTTAATTTAATGTAATATTTGTTCAACAGAGGCTCGCAATGCCCAGTGGTTGATGGTGGCAGAGGCTTTCCTGAGGATGTTTATAGAGCTCATCGGCCATTTTGGAAACCATGTTTGTTCTCAACAGGATGGCAATAGGATATTTCAGGTGAGTTTGATATGCAGCTTTATGGTCTTGTAGTATGACACTTGTCTTCAGCCCAGCAGGTCCAAGGTTTGAGTACTGCTCTGTGCAGCACATTGATAACTCATAGAAAAGGCTCTTTAATCACATTCTCTCATTGTACTAAGGTGTAAAATGAGGACTGGCTATTAACACCATTGATCCTGTCAGAGAAAATTGTAATATTGCCCAAAAGGCATCTTGTTTCATTCTACATGTTAATTGTGTATGATTAGTGGATATTTCGCTATTTAACTGTTCAAATGCTTAAGTTATTATAGGCATGATGTCTCATCCTGCATGATGCATTATTGGTGTTTCATTCATCGTGTTTTGTTGATAAAGCGAAAACATTAAATGTCCACAGTATCTGTCTTCATTCAATAAATTGAAGTCTATATTTCATTACTTATTGTTTTATGTTTTTTTTTTTGGAGCACATTTAGTGGATATTCCACTATATGAAAAGAGCTTGAATTTATTTGTATTTCCAATTCCATTGTATTTGAAACATGGAATTACCATAGAATGACCCAATACAAGTCTTCCAAAACATGGAATTACCATAGAATCACCCATGTCTTCCAATACATGGAATTACCATAGAATCACCCATGTCTTCCTACATGGAATTACCATAGAATCACCCATGTCTTCCAAAACATGGAATTACCATAGAATCACCCATGTCTTCCAATACATGGAATTACCATAGAATCACCCATGTCTTCTTACATGGAATTACCATAGAATCACCCATGTCTTCCAAAACATGAAATTACCATAGAATTTCCCATGTCTTCCTATTTTCCCATCACAGAAAGAAGGTTTCATTGTGGAGATGATTTCCAAAGAGATTCGTCAGTTCTTGGAGTGGTTCACGGAAACTCAGATGTTTGAAGTCTTCATCGTCAATCATGTGGAAAAGTCTGACTGGGGATCGTGTGGTAAGTCTGGGTCTGGCTGGGTGGAGGAAGTTTGTGTCTGGGGGAAGTTTGTGTCTGGGTGGAGGTAGTTTGTGTCTGGGTGGAGGTAGTTTGTGTTTGGATGGGGGAAGTTTGTGTCTGGGTGGAGGAAGTTTGTGTCTGGGTGGAGGGAGTTTGTGTCTGAGGGACTTTGTGTCGGGGGGAAGTTTGTGTCTGGGTGGAGGAAGTTTGTGTCTGGGTGGAGGGAATTTGTGTCTGGGTGGAGGGAGTTTGTGTCTGGGTGGAGGGAGTTTGTGTCTGGGTGGAGGAAGTTTGTGTCTGGGTGGAGGAAGTTTGTGTCTGGGTGGAGGAAGTTTGTGGAGGGAGTTTGTGTCTGGGTGGAGGAAGTTTTTGTCTGGGTGGAGGAAGTTTGTGTCAGGATGGAGGGAGTTTGTGTCTGGGTGGAGGAAGTTTGTGTCTGGGTGGAGGAAGTTTGTGTCTGGGTGGAGGAAGTTTGTGGTCTGGGTGGAGGAAGTTTGTGTCTGGATGGAGGAAGTTTGTGTCTTGGTGGAGGAAGTTTGTGTCTGGGGCAAGTTTGTTGTGTTGAATCATGGATTGGATATTATTTCATTACATGTCTTTTTTTTAATGGGGAAAACCGGATTTTTAAAACTCTATCATAATATGGAGGCAACATGGCTCAGCGGTACGGTCTTTGCTTCATACCTGAAAGGTACAGAGTTCGAATCATACACAGCAGCGCTGTGAGGCCTTGAGCAAGTCACCTCGTTCTAGCTCAACTTGCTGCGCTGCACTGCGGCTGATGTCTAGGTTATTCCAGTCTTTCCTTGGAATAGACACTAGAGACAAATTTCCCATATGGAATGAATAAAGGGATTATTATATATTGAAATAATAAAAAATGAAAATATTTAGCTATTTCCGATAGACATAGAATTTATTCTCTATGTTAATGTATTTACAATTTTATTGGGTTTTTTTTTGTTGTTGTCTGAAGAAGGGTTTTGAGCATGAAACGTGCCATGCTTTGGTATTTTATTCTTTTTTTTGAAGCTTTAATATTCATTTTTGTATATTATTGCTGTTTACAGTCCACAGCTTCTAACAGCTTGGTATCAGTTTGGCTATTTAATTCTTTCTCTCTTCTCCCCCCCCCCCTCGACCCCCCTTCACCCCCCCTCTCCCTCGACCCCCCTTCACCCCCCCTCCACCTCGTTCCTCCTTCGCCCCCCCCCTCCACCTCGTTCCTCCTTCGCTCCCCCCTCCACCTCGTTCCTCCTTCGCCGCCCCCCTCCACCTCGTTCCTCCTTCACCCCCCTCCACCCCCCTCCACCTCAACCCCCTTCGCCCCCCCCCCTCTCCCTCTCTCCCCAGATTTATTTATGCAGCGTCTTCAAGACTACAAGGACTCCCGAGAGGAATCTCGCAGACACAACAAGGGCTTGGGGGCCAAAGTGAAAAACTTTGGGAAAGCAATCAAGACTAAACTGTCTGTAGCTATAGATTGATGAGGGATGATGAAGACTAACAGGCGTCATGTCCAGTCCTACATGTTAAATGTTGCTGTTGACCAGGGACCTCTTGTAAAGCGCTTTGAGCATATTCAGTGGATATTGCGCTATATAAAGCTCAATTAATTTTTAAAAAATTATTTTTAAGACGGGGATGGACGAGAGAGAGACTTTGTTGTGCGGCTACGTGGTCTTGTGGTATGACACTTGCTTTTGGATCAGACAGTCCCGGGTTCAAGCCTCACTCAGCGCTTAATTGAGTCCTTGGAAAAGGCTCTTTACTCACATTCTCTCACCATACTCAGGTGTAAAATAAGTACCTGGCTGTTAACAGCGTTGCCTCTGCCCGAAAAAAATTGTAACATTGCCTAACAGGCGTCATGTCTCATTCTACTTGTTACATGTTGCTGTTGGTCAGGGACCCTTTGTAAAGCGCTTTGAACACGTTTAGTGTATATTACGCTTTATAAAAGCTCAATTTTAAGTTTTAAGTTTAAGTTTTCATGTTATTTTTACAAAATCTGTGAAGTTGTCGATTGACTGTGGCCAAAATGGACAATTCAGATGCTTTTGGTTCGACTCCTATCACAACATGAATTCCACTTTCTCAAGGGAACGAGGAAATCAAAAGCCATGTGGTTGTGTCTCTCGATGTCATCGAAGTGAAAATTGATGTCTCGATGTCATTGGAGTGAAAATTTATGTCTCGATGTCATCGAAGTGAAAATTGATGTCTCGATGTCATCGGAGTGAAAATTGATGTCTCGATGTCATCGGAGTGAAAATTGATGTCTCGATGTTATCGGAGTGAAAATTGATGTCTCGATGTCATCGGAGTGAAAATTGATGTCTCGATGTCATCGGAGTGAAAATTGATGTCTCGATGTCATCGGAGTGAAAATTGATGTCTCGATGTCATCGGAGTGAAAATTGATGTCTCGATGTCATCGTAGTGAAAATTGATGTCTCGATGTCATCGGAGTGAAAATTGATGTCTCGATGTCATCAGAGTGAAAATTGATGTCTCGATGTCATCGAAGTGAAAATTGATGTCTCGATGTCATCGGAGTGAAAATTGATGTCTCGTTGTCATCGGAGTGAAAATTGATGTCTCGATGTCATCGGAGTGAAAATTGATGTCTCGATGTCATCGTAGTGAAAATTGATGTCTCGATGTCATCGGAGTGAAAATTGATGTCTCGATGTCATCGGAGTGAAAATTGATGTCTCGATGTCATCGGAGTGAAAATTGATGCCTGAGGTGATGGAAATGCCTCCCTGTTTCAACTACGACAGTTATTTCATATTCTTGTCATGTTTTTTGATGTTAGATTTATATATAATGAGATTATGATTACTTGAGATACAGCACCTTTACCTAAGGGAGGTAATTTGCTTCTGTGTGTTGGTAGTGTTTTCAATGTTATTCCACCCCTCTCATTGGAAAACCCAACCATTTCTTGGTAAATACATCATCGTTGAATAATGCTTTGAACGCGTTGAATAAAAATTTTATTCAACGATTGCAGAATATTTTCGCACATTTTATTGGTGTGAAATAAGGTGTAAAAGACAGCTGATTGGTAATTATAAATAATCTTTTGGTGCGCATGAATATAAATCCAACGTTTTTAGTTTTAGGTCAAATTGTCGTTCAAGCAGAAGGAGAAAGATACAAATTATGGTGAATAGAAGTACTAATACCATACCATTTGGGTACAAAATATCTAATAATTTTACATGGAGGGGTAGAATAAGCGTATTCTTTCATCTCTTTGTATTTATTAAACTCGTTCTATTTTTATCGTGCAATAACGAATACTCGCAAGCTCGTGGTGTTATCGGGCACGATAAAAATAACTCGTTTAATAAATACAAAGAGATGAAAGAATCGTATATTATCAGCCTGGTTGTAATTCTTTCCCGTGTTAGAGTTGACACATTAGGGAGCCGGCACTTGTGTGTGTGATAGAAATGTGACATTTGAAAAAGTCTGTGTGGACCAGTGTAAGATGAAGCAGAAAGAAAAATACAATTTAAAAAAAAACATCAAAATAAAATCAGCTGTCGTGGCTGGCTGATTTTTTTTGTTTTTTGTTTGTTTTTGTTGTTGTTTTGATTTTCTTGTATTTTTTTTTCTGCATTGTCTGTCACTGTTTCATACGCACCTTTTCAGATTCCTTGTTCGAAGAGTTGAATTCATATCATTCAACTCAATATTCTCTGATTTATCTAAAACTACAAAGGCAGGGTTTCTTAACTCACTCAACCCTAACACCGACTATATCCGTAGTTTACCCGGGTTACTTTTTCCCCCATGCTTATTTATTACACTTTTATAAGTCAAATTATTGGCGTAGTATCAAAGCTAGTGGGGTTTTTTTTTTTGTTTGTTTTTTTTCGCATGTTTATGATAGTTGAATAAAACAATCTATGTACATGCATCATTTTTAATACATTTTTTTTTCCAATTTTGAACAGTAGCAAAAATCTCTAGGATTGAGTGAGTTAATGAGGCAAAAATTACCTCATACGACGGTGCCATCCTATCTGTCAACGGTCTTTGTGTAGTTTGTTATTTTATCATTTTTAATCATATGATTGCAAAGGCAAGTAGGGGGGGAGGGGGGGGGGGGGGAGGAAGGGTTTCCCATGACATGTAATAACTCCAACCATTCTAGGATTTGTATAATCATTGTCGGCATAGAGCAAAATAAAAATAATTAATTAGTATCTTTATTTTGATGGATTTGTACTCACCAATCTCGAAGATGAAGTGTTTGATAAAAGACTGCTATTTCTTTTACTCGTCTCACTTCATGTTTAGATTTGATTACATTTACAATAATATTGAATCAAATGAGACAGATAAGAAAAGTTTAGATTGCATAACTATCTTTCCATTTCTGCTTCATTGAATATAAAGACACAACAATTTTTCACTGTACATTAAATTTGTAGATAATATTAAAAATGGATGAAAAATCGATGGACAACTTTTGTATAACCCACAATTTAGCAGTAAATTAAGAATTCAGATGGTTTAAATGATGTGTAAATGTAAAGCAGCGATTTTTGTGGATGAAGAATAGATTGGATTGTGATACAGTAAAACTGGTGTTTTTATGTTGGAGTAAAAGTGATGAATAATCAGAAAAATGAATCCTTGGGTGTTTGCACTTTATTGATGTCATGCTCTCCTCAATTCAACACATAAAATAAATAAATAAACCCATTAATTATATTTGTGAAATGAAATTATATTCATGTTTCATCTTCTGTATCACTCGATTCAAACGTCGTTTTGAGAGGAGGGGGGGGGGGGGGGAGGTGTGTGTGTGTGTGTGTGTGTGTGTGTGTGTGTGTGTGTGTGTGTTTGTGTTATGTCCAGTAGCGTTGCATGATTACAGTATAAAGGTGGTGCCTGGCGCCGTTTTAACCAATAGAGAAACGCCCCTGGGTATGTCTATGAGAAAATGGGATAAATTTTTGTAATGGAATTCTGTGACAATGTTTGATCACTTTTGCTTTAGATTTTAAAAAATTAAAAAATGAATGTTACAGCTGCCCATCACTCTGATTGCATTTTACAACAAAATCAAAGAAATTGATCTTATCAATGGAGCACATCGGATAAGGCAAATTGTCTTGTAACAACACTGTCAAGCTACAGTGAGCACAATCATTGACAAGGTAGGTGAAAAGGATTGCAAACTTTGAACCCCCCCCCCCTGGCCCAAGAGGGTAAGATCTTTAAAACATTTTACCATCACTGGACTCAGGTGTGAATGAGTGCCTTGTTATATGGTTGGTCGCTGATATTGTACGATTGCTAATAGCTTTTGAATGCTTTATGGAACGAGAATTTGGTTTTCATACAACTGTCAAGGACAAAAATGAATCTATGCACATTGGGCTTTATTTGGAGGCAAAACGACTTGAAACAATTGTGATATATAGACATTATTTTGTTTGTTTATTTCTTATTTTATTAACCTCTATTCATGTGAAAGGCAGAGCCTTCACTGGTAGATTTTTTCCTACGCATTTTCTGTGTGTTTGTCTGTTTTATATGATAATGTCTGTTTTATATGATAATGTCTGTTTTATATGTTAATGTCTGTTTTATATGTTAATGTCTGTTTTATATGATAATGTCTGTTTTATATGATAATGTCTGTTTTATATGTTAATGTCTGTTTTATACGATAATGTCTGTTTTATATGTTAATGTCTGTTTTATATGATAATGTCTGTTTTATATGTTAATGCCTGTTTTATATGATGTTAATGTCTGTTTTATATGTTAATGTCTGTTTTATATGATAATGATCATTAAAAAAAACAAAACTCAGGTGGGGACAGGTTCCATTTGTTCAATTTAAAGTACTTAAACATACAAATGTGTATGATCAAGAGGGTGACAATCAATTTTTCTAGTCCTTTTGTAGTACAAACACCGGTTTATATTTTAACTCTTCAAGCTTTCTACGTATTGTGACATTTTTATGACTCACTGCATCAATCTGGTTTTTTGTCGGAGTGAAACTGATGAAGGGAATTGAGTAACAACTGTAGATGGTGGTCTGTTGAATTATGTTGGTGCGGCAATGTGGTCTTGTGGTATGACACTCGCTTTCGGATCGGGGCATAGTTGAGTCCTTGGAAAAGGCTCTTTATTCACATTTTCTCACCGTACTCGGATGTAAAATGAGTACCTGGTCGTTAACAGCGTTGTTGTCTGTCCGAAAAAAATGGTTATACCGCCTAACAGGCGTCATGTCCCGTCCTAAGTGTTAAGCGTTGCTGTTGGCCAGGGATCCTTGTAAAGGGCTTAGAGCACGTTTAGTGAATATTATGCTATATAAAAAGCTAATTTTTTTTAATACCAATAAATATGATGAATGTGATTTTGAAATATTAAGGAAAAGTTAATCCAATGTATTCTGTGTCAATCTGAACTGTGTGTTTTGTGTCTTCAACGGCTATCACTCTCAGTGGCTGGAGTTCCTGACGTCCCATAGTGTGCAGGGGGATACTTACTGCGTCTTCTATCCCCCCATATCTAGCTTCCAACATGCTTTCTGTCTTGTCTTGGAATGAGATTGCTAGGTGTTGTCCTGGCGCTGGCCAGATACCCTGGCTGAGAGGGAAACAGTTGATTGTATAATTATAGTTTTGGGAGATGATATTTTTTTCCTTGTAAATCATCTCTCTGTTATGTATTGTTATTTTTTTATTTTTAATATATGATTTGTAAATATTTGAGTGTATTCCTCTTAGTGGGATCTTGTGCTGGTGTCTGGGTAAGACTTTTAAGTGATCTCAAACTAAGTACTTTGATAGTGTTTTGATAGTTATTACTGTAACTTATGAGGGTTATTATTATTCTATATTAGGGCTATCTGTTATTAATACTGTAACTTATGAAGAACTTATTATGGCTATCTGTTATAATTACTGTAACTTATGAGGAACTGATTATGGCTATCTGTTATTATTACTGTAACTTATGAGGAGTTATAACGACTAAATATTGGAATGTTAATGTGTTTGTTCTCACAGATTTTGACATAATGTTTGATAAGAATTTTCCTTGTGATGAATGAAATGAAATGATGTGCTTGTTGTTGTTGTTGTTGTTTTCCTTGTTAGACTCTCACCCAATCAACACTAGGGAATGAGATTAGCGGAAGAGTAACGTCCCTTGATTGGGCGTTACCCATAGTCTGTAACGTCACCGGCGGAAAAGTTATTAGAGAGAGAACGTCATGTTGGTTGTGCGCATGCGTCTCTCGTCCTCGCGAGGACGCGAGACGCATGCGCACAACCAACATGACGTTCTCTCTCTGATAACTTTTCCGCCGGTGACGTCACAGTCTATGGGTGACGTCCAATCAAGGGACGCTACTCTTGCGCTAATCTCATCCCCTATCATGACTCATCATTTTGATGGATGATGAAATGAAATGATGTTTTGCTGTTGTTGCTTTCCTTGTTAGACCATCATCCAATCAACAAACATGACCCATGATAATATTGTGATAAAATAGATGACACAGCAAGTATTATTCTTATTTTCATTTATATATGTGAATGCTTTTTCAAAAAAAATTCACAGAATGTTTTTATTTACTTATTAATTCTGTAAAAAACCCCCAAAAAACAACAAAAATCAATAGTTTGAATAATATGCTTAAAAGTTGTCAGAGAAAAATGTAAATAGTGATAGAGTATGTGGCCTAGTGGTATGACACTCGCTTTCTGATCGGAAAGTCCTGGGTTCGAACCTCGTTCAGCGCATAGTTGAGTCCTTGAAAAAGGCTCTTTACTCACTTTCTCTCACCGTACTCAGGTGTAAAATGAGTACCTGGCTTTTAACAGTGTTGATTCTGTCGGGAAAAAAATAAATTATAATATCGCCTAACAGGTGTCATGTCTCATTCTACATGTTACGTGTTGCTGTTGGTCAGAGACCCTTTGTAAAGCGCTTTGAGCATGTTTAGTGGATATTGCGCTTTGTAAAAAAAGCTAAAAGAAGCTCAAGATAGGGTAAAAGTAGCCCCAGTCAAATCCCTAGATAGTCGGTGTTTGGGTTGACTGAGTTCTAAAACAAATGAAAATTTATATAGAACATTTCTACAAAGAAATCATGCTCAATGCACTTCACATTATTTCATTTATTCCCGTTGCAGCCGATATGGAACCAAATTTTCATTTCATAAAGTATCAGTCATCCGTTAAGCATCCTTTTTGTACTGACACTCTCACAATATCCATCCCTGCCAATAGCCAGGTACTCATTCACACCCAATTCGAGTGGGGTAATGTGTGTTTGAAGCGACTTACCCAATGTCAAGATGCCAGAATTTTCCACAATCACTTTCACCATCCAGTCACTGATCACGATTGATATTGCTTTACTTTTATGACATGACGTTCCACACACATAATATGCAAAATGATTCAATGAATTAATCAGCACACATTTTCGTAGAGATTTGAATCAATCGGTATGTAAGAATGTCAGGGGCCGAGGGCCTGATGAAATTGGGTGTGGGGGGGGGGGGGTGTATTATTATATTATTATTATTATTATTATTATTATTATTATTATTATTATTATTATTATTATATTATTATTATTATTATTATTATTATTATTATTATTAATATTATTATTATATTATTATTATTATTATTATTAATTATTATTATTATTATTATTATTATTATTATTATTATTTATTATTATTTTATTTATTATTATTATTATTAATATTATTTATTATTATTATTATTATTATTATTATTATTATTATTATTATTATTATTATTATTTATTATTATTATTATTATTATTATTATTATTATTATTATTATTTTTATTATTATTATTATTTTATTATTATTATTATTATTATTATTATTATTATTATTATTATTATTATTATTATTATATTATTATTATTATTATTATTATTATTATTATTATTATTATTATTATTATTATTATTATTATTAATATATTTATTATTATTATATATTATTATATTATTATTATTATTATATTATTATTATTATTATTATTTATTATTATATATATTAATATTAATTATTATTATTATTAATTAAGATTATTTTATATATATAATTTCATGTCGAAAGATTTTGTTCAATAAGAAAATTTGTTGTTTATAATTTGTTGATGTCATCGAAAAACAGTTGAACCGTTTCAATATGATGATGAATGAGACCCGTCGCTGCAAACTGGTAATATGTCGGGGTGGTATGGATGCTAATACATTGAATTTGTAGGCCATAAACGCGAGACTTGGGGTTCATGTTCGTAATAAATAAACACAAATAATTATAACAGCTTCAAAAAAGGAACAAAATACTCAAACTCAGAACGTTTCGGACTCAAAACCCTTCTTCAGCTAACAAAAAAAAAAAAGAAAGAAAAGAAAAATAAATGCATTTCTGAAAAACCAGATCAACGACAGAGAAATATCTGTATGTAATATTACTCATAAACGGGGATGGCAAAAAGGAATAATAACAAAGGCCATCCGAGTGACGTCAACTTTATACTGTATCTATAGCGTTAATATCCTTACGTCATAATACCGGTTTGAGTCGGTGGGTCACATTTTGGCCTGAAATGGAAGTTTGAGAAACGTGTTACCCCCGGGCATATTGTTCTTGCCATGGCTTGGCTTGGCACGTTGGTTTCTGTCTATAATGACTGTACATACTTATATATATATATATATATATATATATATATATATATATATATATATATATATATATATATATATATATATATATATATATATATATATATATGATTATTATTACTCCTACAGATCTACGGGAAGTGACAAGAAACAGATCTGTAGGAGTAATAATAATTATAATTAAAATGTTTATAAATAGCTCATTTTATCAAAAAGTTGAGCACTATTATTTCATGGTTTTTGCTTTTATATATATATATATATATATATATATATATATATATATATATATATATATATATATATATATATATATATATATATATATATAATTACACACATATATAAATATATGTAGAACTATATGCACACACCTTCCATGTATGTAATGTGTTTTTATTGATTCTCTTGACACACATTTGCCATATCTCTCAACAAATTTACCTTTTACATAACACGTGTGACCTTTGAACTCAACGGGGTATTAATTAGGTCGGGGTGACCCAGGCGCAGAAAATGGAATTTTAGGTGTAAATTCTGACATTTTATTTGAATCAATCCATTAACAAGAATGGTGAATATTATCGTTTCGTAAACTTCTCTCCGATCTGAAATTTTGTCATTTGGTCTAGATAGTTTCACTCCCGATTCAGTTGTTTTTGTTTTGGCATTCGGTTCATGGTTCATATCAAAGCGGGAAATTAAGGTGCAGGCACTGGCTTAATCCTCTCCTTTCTGGCCTTTTTCAGAATTTTCCCCAATACAATCAAAGGTCGTACCCCAAATAATACTGTACGCCCAAATAATAAATACCAACTATAATTTATTGCTTTTGTCTCCAAATACCAAGTAACACCAATCAAAGAAAGTAATTTTCTAGTACTCAAGATAATGACCTAGTTTAACTGATATACAAGCACCGTGAACTCATTAAATCCACTTGCTGTAAGCTAACTCTTACATTAGGTCCAAAAAACCATTGAATTGTGCAAATTGGGATTGAAAGCATGAAAATTACGTATTGCTGTTGGTCAAGGACCCCCCTTGTAAAACGCTATAAGCAAGTTTAGTGGATATTGCGCTGTATAAAAGCTCAAGTAATTTTTTTTTAAAAAGCTCAAGCTTCATTCACACTTTTTTTTCTCCTCATCGGTTTCCTGTTTCCGGTTCATCACCACGTCATAAATACCAATAAGAGGTTAGAGATCGCATCATACTTTTATGCAAATTATAGTTTTACTCCCTACATCAGCTATTTCTCAATACTCTTTTGACGTATTTCCTTTGTCTCCAAAATCCTCTCATGATCTCTGACAGCATTATATTTATTATAGGCTGATTTGAATACATTTGATCGTTCATGTTTTTTCAGTTGTACCAAACACACTGGACTTGAGTTTTTATGTATACTTCTTTGTTTGTTGACAACCTGATAAAGTCTGGACTCTGGGTGGGGTTCCTGACCTCCCATAGTGGGCAGGGAGGTACATACTGTATCCTCTATCCCCTTATATCTGTTTTCCAACATGCTTTCTGTCTTTGTCTTGGAATGAGATTACTTGGTTTTGTCCTGGCCCTGCCGGAGTCCTAGCTGAGAGGGAAACAGTCAAATGCATTGTTTTTGTTTTGGGAGATGATATTTTTTTCCTTGTAAATCATCTCTCTGTTATGTATTATTATATTTGTTATTTTGAATGTATAATGGAAGCATTTGAGTGTATTCCTCTTTGTTGGATTTTGTGTTTGTTTTCCGGATGAGACTGTAGGTGATCTCAAACTAAGTACATTGGTGGTATGCTCTTGGAATCTACATCTGATCCCTATTTGTTCCCAGTTCCCCTTTGTCTTACTTTCTCTTGGGTGCTTTAATTATAATTCTATAACTTTTTACTATCCAATTTTCTTCCTTTTTACTGGCGCTGATATAACCTAAATGTGTTGCAAGTGCCGTAAAACCCTTAAAAACAAAACACACAAAGTCTGGACTCTGGGTGGGGTAATTTGACCTCTCACTGTGGGCAGGAGGTCACTTGCTGTGTCTTATATCCCTGGATGGGGTCCATTGACCTACCATGATGGGCAGGAGGTCACTTGCTGTGTCTTATATCCCGGGTTGGGGGTCCATTGACCTCCTATGATGGCAGGGGGTCACTTGTGTCTTCTATCCCTGAGTGGGGTCCATTGGCCTCCCATGATGGGAAGGAGGTCACTTGTTGTGTCTTCTATCCCTGGGTGGGGTCCTTTAACCTCCCATGGTGGAAGGAGGTCACTTGTTATGTCTTCTATCCCTGTGTGGGGTCCTTTGACCTCCCATGGTGGGCAGGAGGTCACTTGCTGTGTCTTATATCCATGGGTGGGGTCCATTGACCTCTCATGATGGGCAGGAGGTCATTTGCTGTGTATTAAATCCCTGGGTGAGGTCCATTGACCTCCCATGGTGGGCACTGGGTGGGGATCCTGACCTCCCATAGCGGGCAGGGAGGTACATACTGTGTCTTCTATCCCCTTATATCTTTTTCCAACATGCTTTCTGTCTTTGTCTCGGAATGAGATTACTTGGTTTTGTCTTGGCACTGGCCGGAATCCTAGCTGGGAGGGAAACAGTCAAATGCATAGTTATTGTTTTGGGAGATATTTTTTTCCTTGTAAATCATCTCTCTGTTATGTATTATTATTTTTATTTTGAATGTATAATGTAAGCATTTGAGTGTGTTCCTCTTTGTTGGATTTTGTGCTTGTGTCTGGATGAGACTTGTAGGTGATTTCAAACTAAGTACATTGGTGGTGTGCTCTTGGAATCTACATCTGATCCCTATTTGTTCTCAGTTCCCCTTTGTCTTACTTTTTCTTGGGTGCTTTAATTGTAATTCTCGAACTTTTTACTATCCCATTTTCTTCCTTTTTACTGGCGCTGATATAACCTAAATGTGTTGTAAGCGCCGTAAAACCCTTAAAAACAAACATTCCCATGGTGGGCAGGGGGTCACTTGTGTCTTCTATTCCTGGATGGGGTCCATTGACCTCCCATGATGGGCAGGAGGTCACTTGCTGTGTCTTATATCCCTGCGTGGGGTCCTTTGACCTCCCATGATGGACATTAGGTCACTTCCTGTGTCTTCTAACCCCTTATATTATGTTTTCCGAGTTGCTTTCTGTCTTTGTCTTTGAATATGATTACTGGGATTTTTCTTGGTCCTTGCCGGAGCACTTGAGTGGGAGGGATGCTGTCAAATTATGTATTGTATTTTGGGTGGGGGGGGGGGGGGGTGAAGGGGATGGGGGTGATATTTTCCCCCCTTGTAAATAATCTCTCGGTTATGCACTGTTAAATGTGTTGGTTATTATTATTATTATTATTATTATTATTATTATTATTATTATTATTATTATTATTATTATTATTATTATTATTATTATTATTATTATTATTATTATTATTATTATTATTATGGCCCGATCAATTTGGCAAATTTGGTGTGACGTCAACTACATTCTATCTATAGATAGTGCGTACTTGACTAAGAAGGTTACAACATTGCATGAGTAAATATAACGGACCGCCGCACAAAACTGTGTGTAACCTTAAACGTTTATAGTCTGGTTAATACAGTTTAGTGAGAATTACTCATAAAAGTGGCTGGCAAAAAACAATAACAAAGACCTGAGTGACGTCAACTTCGTTCTATCTATACATTATACTAGTACTTTAACCGTGAAAAAAAGAACATCAAAAATTTTTGGTCAGAAAATTCGTCCTTCAAAGATCGATCAATTAAAATGACCTTTATGGTCTTTATGGAAGTCCCAGGTTTGGAAGTTTTTGACAAGGTGAGGGTCATTTTAATCGATCGATATTTGAAGGACGAATTTTCTGGACAAAATGTTTACAAGGTGTTAAGATTTTTAAATATTTTGTTTGTTATGTTCCGAGTCCGGCAGTCGTGGTATCGTTTGGTATCGTTTGGTATCGTTGGGTATCGTAGGTATCGTTGGGTCTCGTTAGGCGGTGTGTCTTTTTTACGAAACCCGCCGAAACCCGCCGAAACCCTGCGAAACCCTGCGAAACCCTGCGAAACCCTGCGAAACCCGACGAAACCCGACGAATCCCGACAAAGTTATGGGAAGTAGGTGGCACTGGGGAGTGAACCCAGAACTCAGGGAAGTGTACACCATTGGGGAGTGAACCTGGGACTGGGTTTCGGCGGGTTTCGTAAAAAAGAACCAGTGCTTTTTTACGAAACCCGCCGAAACCCGCCGAAACCCGGCGAAACCGGACAATATCCAGCAAAGTTATGGGAAGTACACAACTGTGGGGAGTGAACCCGAGACTCAGGGAAGTGTACACCAGTCGGGAGTGAACCTGAGACTAAGGTTATCGGCCGGTTTCGGCGGGTTTCGTAAAAAAGAATTAGTGCTTTATTACGAAACCCGCCGAAACCCGACAATATCCGGCAAAGTTATGGGAGTTTGGCAACAGTGGGGGGTGATCCTGGGAGTCAGGGAATTGCACACCAGTGGGGAGTTAACCTGGGACTGTGTAAAAAGGATATCAGTGGGAAATAAACCAGGGACTAAAGGGAGATGGATACCATTGAAAGTTGAAGCCGGATATGGGAGTTGAGTACCAGAGGAGAATGAACCTGACACTATAGAAGGTGGGCGCCAGTGTGGAGTGAACCTGTGACTCAGGGAATTTCACACCAGTGGGGAGTTAACCTGGGACTGTGTAAAAAGAATTTCAGTGGGAAATAAACCTGGGACTAAAAGGAGATGGATACCATTGAAAGTTGAAGTCGGATATGGGAGTTGAGTACCAGAGGAGAATGAACCTGACACTATAGGAGATGGGCGCCAGTGTTGAGTGAACCTGTGACTCAGGGAAGTGCACTTCAATTGGGAGTTAACCTTGGACTGTGGGAGATGGATAACTGTGGGTATCCGAGCCGAACTATAGGAGTTGGGTACCAGAGGAGAATGAACCTGACACTATAGAAGGTGGGCGCCAGTGGGGAGTGAACCTGGGATTCAGGGAATTGCACACCAGTGGGGATTTAACCTGGGAATATGTAAAAAGGATATCAGTGGGAAATAAACCTGGGACTAAAGGGAGATGGATACCATTGAAAGTTGAAGCCGGATATGAGAGCTTGGTACCAGAGGAGAATGAACCTGACACTATAGGGGGTGGGCGCCAGTGGGGAGTGAACCTGGGACTATGTAAAAAGGAGATCAGTAGGAAATAAATCTGGGACTAAAGGGAGATGGATACCATTGGAAGTTGAAGCCGGATTTGGGAGTTGGGTACCAGAGGAGAGAGAAACCTGACACTATAGGAGGTGGGCGCCAGTGGGGAGTGAACCTGGGACTATGTAAAAAGGATATCAGTGGGAAATAAACCTGGGACTAAAGGGAGATGGATACCATTGAAAGTTGAAGCCGGATATGAGAGCTTGGTACCAGAGGAGAATGAAACTGACACTATAGGGGGTGGGCGCCAGTGGGGAGTGAACCTGGGACTATGTAAAAAGGATATCAGTAGGAAATAAATCTGGGACTAAAGGGAGGTGGATACCATTGGGAGTTGAAGCCGGATTTGGGAGTTGGGTACCAGAGGAGAGAGAAACCTGACACTATAGGAGGTGGGCGCCAGTGGGGAGTGAACCTGGGACTATGTAAACAGGATATCAGTGGGAAATAAACCTGGGACTAAAGGGAGATGGACACCATTGAAAGTTGAAGCTGGATATGAAAGTTTGGTACCAGAGGAGAATGAACCTGACACTATAGAAGGTGGGCGCCAGTGGGGAGTGAACCTGGGAATATGTAAACAGGATATCAGTGGGAAATAAACCTGGGACTAAAGGGAGATGGATACCATTGAAAGTTGAAGCCGGATATGAGAGCTTGGTACCAGAGGAGAATGAACCTGATACTATAGGGGGTTGGCGCCAGTGGGGAGTGAACCTGGGACTATGTAAAAGGAGATCAGTAGGAAATAAATCTAGGACTAAAGGGAGATGGATACCATTGGGAGTTGAAGCCGGATTTGGGAGTTGGGTACCAGAGGAGAGAGAAACCTGACACTATAGGAGGTGGGCGCCAGTGGGGAGTGAACCTGGGACTATGTAAAAAGGATATCAGTGGGAAATAAACCTGGGACTAAAGGGAGATGGATACCATTGAAAGTTGAAGCCGGATATGAGAGCTTGGTACCAGAGGAGAATGAACCTGACACTATAGGGGGTGGGCGCCAGTGGGGAGTGAACCTGGGACTATGTAAAAAGGATATCAGTAGGAAATAAATCTGGGACTAAATGGAAAAGGATACCATTGGGAATTGAAGCCGGATTTGGGAGTTGGGTACCAGAGGAGAATGAACCTGACACTATAGAAGGTGGGCGCCAGTGGGGAGTGAACCTGGGAATATGTAAACAGGATATCAGTGGGAAATAAACCTGGGACTAAAGGGAGATGGATACCATTGAAAGTTGAAGCCGGATATGAGAGCTTGGTACCAGAGGAGAATGAACCTGATACTATAGGGGGTTGGCGCCAGTGGGGAGTGAACCTGGGACTATGTAAAAAGGAGATCAGTAGGAAATAAATCTAGGACTAAAGGGAGATGGATACCATTGGGAGTTGAAGCCGGATTTGGGAGTTGGGTACCAGAGGAGAAATAAACCTGACACTATAGGAGGTGGGCGCCAGTGGGGAGTGAACCTGGGACTATGTAAAAAGGATATCAGTGGGAAATAAACCTGGGACTAAAGGGAGATGGACACCATTGAAAGTTGAAGCTGGTTATGGGAGTTGAGTATCAGAGGAGAATGAACCTGACACTATAGGTGGTGGGCGCCAGTGTGGAGTGAACCTGGGACTCAGGGAAGTGCACACCAATTTGGAGTTAACCTGGGACTGTGGGAGATGGATAACTGTGGGTATCCGAGCCGAACTATAGGAGCTGGGTACCAGAGGAGAATGAACCTGACACTATAAAAGGTGGGCGCCATTGGGGAGTGAACCTGGGAGTCAGGGAATTGCACACAAGTGAGGAGTTAACCTGTGAATATCTAAAAAAGGATATCAGTGGGAAATAAATCCGGCTTCAACTCCCAATGGTATCCATCTCCCTTTAGTGCCAGTTTTATTTCCTACTGATATCCTTTATACATATTCCCAGGTTAACTCCCCACTGGTGTGCAATTCCCTGAGTCCCAGGTTCACTCTCCACTGGCGGCCACCTCCTATAGTGTCAGGTTCATTCTCCTCTGGTACCAAGCTCTCATATCCGACTTCAACTTTCAATGATATCCATCTCCCTTTAGTCCCAGGTTTATTTCCCACTGATATCCTATTTACATAGTCCCAGGTTCACTCCCCACTGGCGCCCACCTCCTATAGTGTCAGGTTTCTCTCTCCTCTGGTACCCAACTCCCAAATCCGGCTTCAACTCCCAATGGTATCCACCTCCCTTTAGTCCCAGGTTTATTTCCCACTGATATCCTGTTTACATAGTCCCAGGTTCACTCCCCACTGGCGCCCACCTCCTATAGTGTCAGGTTTCTCTCTCCTCTGGTACCCAACTCCCAAATCCGGCTTCAACTCCCAATGGTATCCACATCCCTTTAGTCCCAGGTTTATTTCCCACTGATATCCTGTTTACATAGTCCCAGGTTCACTCCCCATTGGCGCCACCCCTATAGTGTCAGGTTCATTCTCCTCTGGTACCAAGCTCTCATATCCGACTTCAACTTTCAATGGTATCCATCTCCCTTTAGTCCAGGTTTATTTCCCACTGATATCCTGTTTACATAGTCCCAGGTTTCACTCCCACTGGCGGCCACTCCTATAGTGTCAGGTTCATTCTCCTCTGGTACCAAACTCTCATATCCGGCTTCAACTTTCAATGGTATCCATCTCCCTTTAGTCCCAGGTTTATTTCCCACTGATATCCTTTTTACACAGTCCCAGGTTAACTCCCCACTGGTGTGAAATTCCCTGAGTCCCAGGTTCACTCCCCACTGGCGCCCACCTTCTATAGTGTCAGGTTCATTCTCCTCTGGTACTCAACTCCCATATCCGGCTTCAACTTTCAATGGTATCCATCTCCCTTTAGTCCCAGGTTTATTTCCCACTGATATCCTTTTTACACAGTCCTAGGTTAACTCCCCACTGGTGTGCAATTCCCTGACTCCCAGGATCACCCCCCACTGTTGCCAAACTCCCATAACTTTGCCGGATATTGTCGGGTTTCGGCGGGTTTCGTAATAAAGCACTAATTCTTTTTTACGAAACCCGCCGAAACCGGCCGATAACCTTAGTCTCAGGTTCACTCCCGACTGGTGTACACTTCACTGAGTCTCGGGTTCACTCCCCACAGTTGTCTACTTCCCATAACTTTGCTGGATATTGTCGGGTTTCGCCGGGTTTCGGCGGGTTTCGTAAAAAAGCACTGGTTCTTTTTTACGAAACCCGCCGAAACCCAGTCCCAGGTTCACTCCCCAATGGTGTACACTTCCCTGAGTTCTAGGTTCACTCCCCACAGCCACCTACTTCCCATAACTTTGTCGGGATTCGTCGGGTTTCGTCGGGTCTCGGCGGGTTTCGGCGGGTTTCGCAGGGTTTCGGCGGGTTTCGGCGGGTTTCGTAAAAAAGACACACCCTCGTTAGGTATCGTTGGGTATCGTTGGGTATCGTTAGGTATCGTTGGGTATCGTTGGGTATCGTTGGGTATCGGGTATCGTTAGGTATCGTTGGGTATCGTAGGGCATCGTTGGGTATCGTAGGGCATCGTTGGGTATCGTTGGGTATCGTTGGGTATCGTTAGGTATCGTTGGATATCGTTGGGTATCGTTGGGTATCGTTAGGTTTCGTTGGATATCGTTGGGTATCATTGGGCATCGTTGGCTGGTATCGCCAAATCTCCACTTGACTGTTTTGTGTCTACTGTAGGATTTCATTATCGGCCTGAGATCACCACGGGCCCTTTAGGCAATGTTGTAACTGGACAAGATACAAGATGACAAGAACGACAATATTATAATGTGCCCAGTCGTCTCTAAACGTTCTCATGTTTAGGTGGACACGATGCTTAAAATAGAATTTTAACCTTAACTGGTAAGACTAGAGTTCGAATCCATGTCGTCATTGGAAAGTGTAAGTTATTTGGTTCTTCTGCTTTAAAAAGTAGAAATGTTATCATTCTGTTTATTTTGACTTTATAGATAGTATGCGCTGGGCTCGGACGCTCACAACATTGCCATCCGGAAGTATGACGGAGCAACACACAAAACTCTGTGTAACTATGAACTTTTATAGTCTGGATAATACAGGTAAAAAAGAATTACTCATAAACGTGGATGGCAAAAACAGTAACAAAGACCTGAATGACGTCAACTTCGTTCTATCTATAGTCAATTTTATGTATGTAGGTGTGCGGCTATGTGGTCTTGGTATGACACTCGCTTTCGGATCGGAAGGTCGTGGGTTCGAGCCTCGCGTTCGGCGCATAGTTGAGTCCTTGGAGAAGGCTCTTTACTCACATTCTCTCACCGTACTCAGGTGTAAAACGAGTACCTGGCCGTTAACAGCGTTGTCTTTGTCCAAACAAAAATTTGTAATATCGCCTAACTGGCGTCATGTCACGTTCTAACTGTTATGTGTTGCTGTTGGCCAGGGAACCCCTGTAAAGCGCTTTGAGCACGTTTAGTGGATATTGCGCTATATAAAAGCTCAAGTTTTTTAAGGTAATTCCCATATAATACCGTTTTGAGGTGAAGGGTCACGACTTGTACACGTTGAGTCTGATTATTTCATTGCTGGCAGGGCGTTGTAGGAATGTCTTCATGGCCTATCGAACAAAATACCAAAATACGGAACGTTTCGGGGTCAAAACCCTTCGTCGACAACAACAAAAAACCCAATGAAAACATGCATACATTACTAGTAGTAGTATCGTTGGGCTACACTTCTATGTTCAAGGTATCAATCCAGGTTCGGAAGTCATCATCACATTCGTTGATGGTTTCAAATCCCCCTTCAAGTTTTGTCTCGGGGCAATCTAGTACGAGGTGGTTTGCATCTTGTGGTGCTTGGTTGCACTTTGGCCATGTTGGTGATTCTTGGAGCCCCCATTTGTGCATGTTGGCAGCTGTTCTTGTATGTTTTGACCGTAGTCTATTTGCAGCTACCCAGTATTTTCTTGGTTGATCCTGTAGACCTGGGAGACTTTTACAGGGATCTTCAATTAGTTCCCCTCCTGTTGGTTTATTCCTTTTCCATTCCTCGCACCAGGCTTCATACATTGCTTAAAAACCCATATTGACGACAGAGAAATAATCGGAGCGTCGTCTGGGTTTTTAAAGGTAATTTTAAATTGAGCTTTTATATAGGGCAATGTCTACTAGACGTGCTCAAAGCGCTTTACAAAGGGCCCCTGACCAACAGCAACATTTAACATCTAGGACGGGACATGACGCCTGTTAGGCGATATTACATTTTTTTTTCTGACAGTGACAACGTTGTTAACGACCAGGTACTCATTTTACACCTGAGTTCGGTGAGAGAATGAGAGTAAAGAGCCTTCTCCAAGGACTCAACTGTGTGCCGAGCGAGGCTCGAACCCAGGACCTTCCGATCCGAAAGCGAGTTGCATTGGGAATTTCGTTTTTTTATTTTTTTATTTGTCAGTTACCCTTCTATTCTTGGATACACAACGTTTGTGAGCATTTTGTAGAAATTAATTAGAAATAATGGCGAAGGACAATCGTACAAGTAGATAATGTTTTAATCAGAAAAAAACAACAATGTAAACAACAAGGGACTTAACTCTATGATAAAAGATAGTAACTAATTGCAGTACAAAAACTAATGACGTCATTGTTCATTGATAGTTCAACACATTTCAGGCGTGATTTTCATCGCATAGGATTTCAACTTGATATTATATAGATATAGATATACATCATAATATGCACAAATTAAAAAAAAAAATGAATGAATCAATACATATAAACAAAACATGAGAATAATTTGACGAATGTCTGTCATCATTTTTGGCACCAGAAGATTCGAATGGTGTCTCACGACATCGATATGGCCCCCACTCTAGCAAAACACATGCATAGTAAAAATTGTGGGCAGAAGACTCCTCCCTCAAATATCGATCGATAAGAATGTCTCTCATCTTGCTATAAAAACTCTCAAACCTGGGACTGCCAATGGATCGAGATCGAACTCAGGTCAAGACGAGATTTTTTCACTGACCACCCCCCTTCCCTACACAGTCCATCAAGCATTGATTGGGTAGCTGGGTCTGTTAGATCTGGCGGAAAGTACTTTGAGACAGACTCGCGTTCTATCCAAAGGATAGGTAGCAGTTGTTGTTGTCCGTTTCATGCTATAGAAACTGGGATGAATTCCGGCTCCGCGAGCCTAATGGCTCTGAAGGATTTCTAGTGTTATTTTACTGGCTCCAGGTCTCATTCCAGACGTACAAAAATGCCATAGGCTCCGTGCTATTTCTTGTAAAAGCGTTTTGAGTATATGAAGAGTTTGTTTCCAAAGTGAGACATAAGTCAAATTCCTGTTTTGAGATATTTGACATTTAAATTTTTGACCAGTAGACAACGCAGATTACATAATTTGATTAATTGAAACAGTTATCCTCTTGCTCAACATCAGAACATAATTTTTTTTTTAAATCTATCTTTTTTTAAAATGTACTTTGTTATGATTTATAATTTCACTTTTTCTCCAAAATGAGACATATCCACCCAACAGATTTGTGCCAAAGTGAGACATATCCAATTTTGATCAAAATGGATGTAGTCACTCTCAAGATGTTGGTGTAAGTAAGACAGAAATACAGATTTACACCCAAGCAAAGTATGTGCTATAAGCCTACACACTAATGGCAACTCTCAGTATTCTTGATGCCTTGGGGCAGACACAGAAGTTTCTTCTCTAACCAAAGAATGCAAGCTAAGCTATTTGATCATTAGATGAAATCTACTCTCATGACAGTGGTAAAGCAGCCATAGGAAATATGGGGCAACAAAAAATTGCTTATTGGCAAAAGATAGCGACAAAATATAAATTACTTGTCAGGGCTAAATTGGTCATCCTGGTTTGACACAGCATAGCATAGGTTTTTTTTTCTGGACCCTTGTCAGTCTGGAGTCAGCAAATGGTTAGATGGATCTAATCCAGCAATTTGTACTCTACCATAGACTAGAGTCCTGGCTAAATGATAGCAAGCAATTTATGCTGTTAAGTTCCCTCTACAAGAAGAGGGAGGAAATTGTTTTTGTTTTGGAATGTTTAACAGCGCTTGCAACACTCTTAAGTCCTATAAGCGCCAGGGCTTTGTAATATTCAACAAAAGTCCTATCAAGAGCCAAGAAATGCCACAAAATCGTCTGATATAGCACAGAACAGCAAGATGGTAGTGATAGATCAGGGAGAAAAGGAGGGCCTACCAGTAGCACCCAACCAACTCCCGCAGACTAGTTTCGATAACCAGTTTAAGTACAGTCACTGGATGAAAATTAACCCAAGACCAATCATAAACATACGTATTGTAGTTAATTGTTCCATATTGCTCTAGGAAATTTAACCCACAAACTGTGAACTGTGAGGGCCAATTTCAAGTCGACCTAACGTACGACTGTTGTCAGGATATGACTGTCGGTTCCATCAAGAGATCAGTAACTGCGATGCGACTTGAGTTTCTGGAGAAGCTCAAGTCGCATCGCAGTCACTCTCACAGAAAGCGATGGAAACAGCAGTCATATCCTAACAGTTGCAATGCTTCCTACCCCTTCAGTCATAAGCACCAGGGTACTTGTTAGGTTATGAATGTTTAATGGGTACTGGCTCTTTAGGTCATAAGCGCCAGGGGAAAAAGTAGGTGAATAGTAACACAATTTACTAGAAATAGAAAGACGAAACCTGTGCAAGGCCTCACAAAAGCCCAGACTCCTGGTTATAACTCTGTTGGGAGTCTACCAAAGTAATATAGCCAGCAGTCAATTAAATGCAAAGGAAGTTGATTAAGCTGAAAATACAACATACACTAACAGTAAATCCACTTACACTCCTCTTAATATTAAGATACAGAAGGGTATAAATGAGAACACCAATGTAAGTTTCCTCTTCAGCATAAGCATTCTCTATTGCATAATGCAGTCACAAGACAATGTGCATGAAAAGAAAACAAAAATAACTCAAAAATATATTTTATAAATTTAATGACATCAAAACATTTGAAACAGATAAAAAACATGTCAAAGTCCACATCAACTACATGATGGGGAAAATCAAACCAAAGTAAAAAAATAATCCTACTGAAAATTAAAAATGATACAATATCAAACGTGTGGTACTTGCAAAAAATACGGGACTTCTCAAACAAAACCCCTGAACATCCCCCCCCCCCCCCACCCATAAAAAAAAAATGTTAAGCAGAAAACATGACTACACATCCAAACCACTTTTTAAAATAGAAAAGAGCCAAAAAATCCCTGCCTTCATGCAAATAAGGAGAAAAGCAGTTCCATTGCCAGTAAGCTGAATTAAAACTGGGGTGTATCAAAAGCTCAGCTTAAAGTTAAATAAGCAACAAAAAAATGTATGAATTCTAAGTCCAACAGTAAATAGACAATTTATGAAAGATGCGAAACTTTAGGGAATAAAAACTGATTGAAAAAAAAATACTATGCTAAATACCCCCCCCCCCCAAAAAAAAAAAAAAAAAAAACTCTAGAAAACAAAACTGATGGATTAATTAAATTTAAAAGAATAGCCTGGTGTCAACAGCAATTAAAAAAAGGGAACGTAATTCAAAACCCAAAATTTTCGTGCTGATAAATTCACGTGTTGTTGAGGATAGCTAACTCTCAACATGCGCATGTGAGACTTTGGGTGTCGAATAACCTGGTGAAAAGATACACCTGAGTTTCGGGTGTCGAATAGCAATCCATTAAAAAAAAAGACCTTCTGTCAATCCACAGAGAGGGACATAATCACAAGATTTAAGTATGTAGTCAGACAGGTAGGCATTAAATGTATGAAATATGACAAAAATACCCAAAGGAAAACTTAAGCCAACCAAAACTGATTGAATAATTAAATGGTCTGGTGTAAACAGCCATTAAAAAAAACACCATACAGGACACAAAGCATAAGACTCATAAAAACAATGGATATGGAAAAGGGAATAAAAAATTATATAAACACAGTAAATCTAATCTTCATCAGATTCTGGATCCTCTGTAACAGAAGTTGATAGGAGCCAACTATCATACTGTGCCCTGACATCATTACTGACACCAAGACTGTCCAATAAATTGCAAACGTCCGTCTTCTTTTCTTCTTTCACACAAGAAATATCTCCAATCACCTCAGGGACAAAGTCAACCCAACGCTTCCCCTTCTTCAGAATCGAATGTTCACAAAATGGTCCCTCATACACTGACTTAAAGCCAACTTTATCATTGTTAAATTGTAACACCCTGGCATCACTCACTCTGAAGCCCTTTTGAGTCTTTAAAAACGACGCCACTTTTTTATAGTCCTTCACAAACCAATCCTTTCCATACTGAAAAACAGTGCCATGTCTTTTTAAGATGTCAATGTATTCGGATGGCAGCAAAATAAGAGCTTTTTTCCTGATGTCCTGCTCAATACGTCCGAATACCCTGTCAGCTGGCAGATAACTGTGGCCACGAATTGGAAAAAAATATTGAATAGAACTATTTGGAATACGTCGTTTCCTGAATGAGTGCAGCATCGACACCATACTGAAATTTTTGTTTTGTCCAAAACACGAGTCAGAAAATAATCTGACTTTCCTGCCCTGAAAGCTTTCACCGAAACCAGTTAAAGCATGCTCAACTGCGGATGCAATGACATTTGAGTCTTTTTTATTCTGTGTCTCCATCCACGTATAAAGGAAAACATTCCTTAATGGAACAGACTGTCCTCGTCCTTCATGACGCACGACAGCAAAAACATACATATATAGCTGACGTGAATAATACGCCTGTCCAATCGAAGTTTTAGGGAGAACAAGGTTCTCCATTACATCAAAACATAGTGTTAATGAATCGTCAACGTTGTCCATTAAGTCATAAAATTTCCTGGCACGTCGCCTATGAAGCAAAAAAGCGACTGCCTTTGCTCGCTTTTGTGCTTCAGGTAAATCTTGGCGCAACTGAATCCGGAATCGCAGACAATCACTGCATATATCCTTGGCCGGGTGCCCAAAAGCCAGATTGAATCGATGCAAAAATATTGAATAATATAAGGCATAGGAAGCCTGTCGATGATTCTGCTCATTAAAGAGTTGGCGCATCTTGGCAACATTCATGTCACTGGGTAGATACTTCCGTCCAGGAGCTCCACGACGTGCATAATGGCTGGCTCTGCACGTGAATGTTTCAATATGAGAAACGATTGACTCTTTAAACTCAACCATCTCTGGGGTTTGTCTGCTGCCACCGCGACGCTCTTTTCTCGGTGCGCCTTCCTTAAGGAAATTATTTGCAAGACGACTGAGACGATCCTTCTTGACATCTGTAAGGATATAAAAAATAGAGGAAAGATGTTACATTGAGATAAAGGGGTATATGAAGAAAGTATCAAGCAAGAGAAATTATAATGTTATAGATGCCTACACACACAAGCTTCAATCCCCCACAACTTTTCCTTAGACACGAATAATAAAATCAAAATTCAAAACAGAAAAAGCATTTTAAAAATCTAGCTTGTGAGAACAAAAAAAAGTAAACAATAAAAAAAAAGACAATAACAAACGACTAAAACCACAGATAGGTAGTAAACCAATGAACTATGAGATGATGGATTGCGCCACGGGGCTGCAGAAACTTAAGTGAAAATTAAATTAGGTACTCATTTACTGTAAAGACACCCTCCCCCCCCCCCCCCCCAAGCAGCCTCCTTAAGCTGTATGCCAATTGTGAAGGGAATTTTAATTAAGTTAAGGATAAGCTATTGTGTCCCCTCAAATCTTCATGCAATATGGCACACATGCTACCTTCCTTAAATGTGTGTCTATCTTTATACTTTATTATGAAAAAAAATGGCGACTTTTAGAAAAATAAACAATTTTTGACTTCACAATGACCTCTCAAAAGCTTTTTTAATAGCTTTGTCAATGCTCTTTAATCATAGAGCTGTGAGCGCTTATTTAATTC
>NC_088367.1:6680353-6712853 GCF_034508935.2 Berghia stephanieae | reverse complement strand
CAACAATGTCAACCTCAATCGGTACCCCTTAAGGAGACAGCTTGAGTCCAATTTTATTCTCGATATAGATAGTATGCGCTTGGCTAAGAAGCTCATAACATTGCCATCCGGAAGTATAACGGACCAACACACAAAACTGTGTGTATCCATGAACGTTTATAGTCAGGTTAATACAGTTCAGTGAGCATTACTCATAAACGCGGATGGCAAAAAACAATAACAAAGACCTGAGTGACGTCATCTTTGAACTATCTATAGATCGAATCGGCCATGAAAGATCTTAGACGAAAATTACCACCAATAAAGAAGATCACTCGTGAATTGATATCGATAGTATGCAGATGACGTGACTCAGGCCTTTGTTATTGTTTTTGCCATCCGCTTTTGTGAGTTGTTCTCACTAAACTGTATTAACCAGACTATAAAAGTTCATGGTTACACAGAGTTTGTGTGTTGGTCCGTTATACTTCCGGATGGCAATGTTGTGAACTCCTTGGCCAGGCGCATTCTATCTATACATCGAATCGGCCATGAAAGATCTAAGACGAAAATTACCACCAATAAAGAAGATCACTTGTGAATTGATATACACAGATGATACAGACCTAATCTTTGAATCAGTAAAATGAGTACCTAGCGGTTCAGAGTTTTGTCTTCCGACAAAACATATATACATAGTGCGGCTATGTGGTCTAGTGGTATGACACTCGCTTTCGGATCGGAAGGTCCTGGGTTCGAGCCTCGCTCGGCGCACAGTTGAGTCCATGGAAAAGGCTCTTAACTCACATTCTCTCACCGTACTCAGGTGTAAAATGAGTATCTGGCCGTTAACAGCGTTGTCTTTGTTCGAAAAATTGTAATATCGCCTAACAGGCGGCACGTCACGCCCTACATGTTAAATGTTGCCGTTGACCAGGGACCCATTGTAAAGCGCTTTGAGCACATTTGAGTGGATATTGCGCTATATAAAAGCTCAATTATTATTATTATTACCTGGCAGTTAACAGCGTTGTCTTTGTTCGAAAAATTGTAATATCGCCTGACAGGCGTCATGTTCCGTCCTACATGTTAAATGTTGCTGTTGACCAGGGACCCCTTGTAAAGCGCTTTGAGCACATTTTAGTGGATATTGCGCTATATAAAAAAAGCTCAAGCTCTCAATTTATAATATCGCCTTGCCTTTTACTTGTGGATTTTGATCCCACCTCCTGACACCGAGATAGCCACGCCTCTCGGACATTCAGTCATAATGTAAACAATGGCAATGATTGGTAAACATAGCGAACTACACAGGTTTTACTTTCCATGGTATGTGTTCAAGTAAAACACCCACTGTTCAATCGCTCGATCAATAGTAGAACCAACACAGAAATCTAAAGTTTAAACTTAAACGTTAAAAATATGATCGAGGAAATCGTGTGACAACTAGTCACCTATTTGACGGTATGAAAGCAATAGATAGAACGAACATAACGTCACTCAGGTCTTTTGTGTGTTGGTCTGTTGTCCTTCCGAATGGCAATATTGTGAGTTTCTTAGCCAAGCGCATACTATCTATAGATAGTTCGAAGTTGGCGTCACTCGGGTCTTGGTTATTGTTTTTGCCATCCGCTTGGTGCATACTATCTATAGTTAATATGCGCTTGACTTAGAAGCTCACAATATTGCCATCCGGACTAACACACAAAACTCTGTGTAACCATGAACTTTTATAGATAGTGTGCGTTTGTTTAAGAAGCTCACAAAATTGCCATCCGGAAGTATAACGGACCAACACACAAAGCTATGTGTAACCATGAACGTTTATAGTCTAGTGAATACAGTTTAGTGAGAATTACTCATAAACGCGGATGGCAAAATCAATAACAAAGACCCGAGTGACGTCAACTGCATTCTATCTATAACAATGATCAGAGAGAAAGAGAGAGAGAGAGAGAGAGAGAGAGAGAGAGAGAGAGAGAGAGAGAGATCGATCGATTTAATTCACGTCATTGTTTAGAAACAACCAACAATGTTTGTCCGAGTGCGTTTGAAGGGGTGTCACAAATTCCAACATGGTCAAAAATCTACTGGTTAATTTCAGTGATCCTTTTGGTTTAAAATACAGAACATTGATTTTTTTACAATAAAATTTATAAAGAAATTTATAGTTTTACATGATTATTAACATTAATCGTGTACAAGGGCAACGAATTATATTCAGGTTTTCGTCCAACCAAGTCATCAATTACATGATTTGTTGTTGTCCAACGATTGGACATTTCTCATAAATGTAAACACGCTGCTTTGTTAATGAAAGTTGTAAACTTACCCATGAGTCATGTTCAGCAAAATGACCAATTGTGTCGTCGGAAATTTTCAAACAGTGAAAACTTTTCACTATGTGGGTCATTTTGAGCACACTTTGCCATGTGACCAATGACCTCGAGCACATGGAAATGTAATAAAGATCATGACCATTTTTGACTCCCGTTAAAAATCTTAAAAGTCTGTAAACACCCTGCTTTGTTTATGAAAGTTGTAAACATATCCATTTGTCAAGCAGAACAAAATGACCAATCGTGATGTCATACATATCAAAAGCTGTGAACACTTTTCACAATGCGGGTCACTTTGAGCACATGTTGCCATGTGACCAATGGCCTCGAGCACATGGAAAGTTGATATCGATCACCCCATTTACACACCTTCTATTTTCACTATCTCCGAGCCTAGCAATTCTACTTACCCTATCAACTGTATCCCAACGCATGAAATAACAAAGAATGTGGTCACAGCCGTGAACTGTTTTTGCCTGCAAGTTTTATTGTACAACGAGAGAGGAGAGAGAGAGAGAGAGAGAGGGAGAGAGAGAGAGAGTGTGTGTGTGTGTGTGTGTGTGTGTGTGTGTGTGTCTAACGTGAAGAAATAGACTCCATAGCCCAACGGGACTTAGCAGACGATTATCATCGTCGTTATCATCTACATCATCATCATCGTTGTCGTCGTCATCATCATCGATATCATCATCGTCGTCGTCGTCATTATTATTATTATTATTATTATTATTATTATTATTATTATTATTATTATTATTATTATTATTATTATCATCATCATCTACTGTTACAAATGATGCCCATGTAATACTCTTCAACAGTCGTAACGTCACTTCCTTCCTAATGACGCTTGGTAACTTAGTAACGCTGGCTCTAAACTATCTGAACAATGGCGGACGCCGTATGAAATATTTCTCCGGCGAGCATAAAAGCGTATCCAGAGGAAAAATAACCCCATAAATTTGATCATGTTTTGACTTTTACACATTCTGATCACAAGGCATATGAAAAGTTCTAGGCAGCATGAAGAATAAAAAGTAATGATTTTCTTTGTTTAGAACCAAGATGGCCGCCGTTGCCGGGCGGCGTGACATCAGACCACTGAATCCAATTGCCCATTTATTTAGTTATTTATTTATTTATCCTATTCTTTCTTTTTTCATGATTGCAGCAAGTAATCTAGCAGTTAGCAGTGACTAGTGATCTAAATAAGCTAGGTTCAAATCCCACCCTGCGTACTTGTTCATCACCGGTTTAAACAGTTTTATGTTAGTCATTTGGTTTTTCATGTTTATTTTGTGTACCAGTGTATGGTTTCAAGTGTTTATTTTGTAAGACTGTGTCTTTTCATAGCTGTTCAATTGGGTTCACTAGTCTGATCTCACGTCGCCCAGCAACGGCGAGCAGCCTGGTTATAAACAAAGAAAATGGGTACTTTTTATTCTTCATGCTGGCTAGAACTTTTCATATGTCATGTGATCAGAATGTATAAAAGTCAAAACATGATCATATTTATAATGTTTTTCTCTTCTGGATACACTTTTATGCTTGTCGGAGAAATATTTCATAAGGGCGTCCGCCATTGTTCCGATAGTTTAGAGCCAGTTACTAAATTACCACGCGTCATTACGAAGGAAGTGACGTCATGACTGTTGAAGCCTATTGTCTGACCTGATCTTGCTAAAAATGATTTTTAAATACATTTTTCATCCCCATTCGCGCCATTCTGACAATGAAAATATAAAAGATGAATACATTGTTTCTTTTGCATTGTACACTTTCTACATTTATGCAAGGCATATAAAAATGAGCATAGAGTATTAATTAATAAAAATGTTAAGAATGTTCTTAAAAAACACGGGTTCAGTGCCATAACTTTCGCCAAAACGGACGGTTTTCACTGAAAGGAACGTTATGTCTTTATGGAGGCAATCTATTTTAAAACATTATAAAACCTTACTACTGGTATTATAAATTATTGCTTGTACCATAGTGGGCAGGGAGGTGCATACTGTGTCTTCTATCCCTCTATATCTGTTTTCCAACATGCTTTATGTCTTTGTCTTGGAATGAGATTACTTGGTTTTGTCCTGGCCCTGGCCGGGGTTCCTTGGCTGGGAGGGAAACAGTCAAATACATAGTTATCGTTTTGGGAGATGATATTTTTTTCCTTTTAAATCACCTCTGTTGTTTATTATTATATTTGTTATTTATTTTGAATGTTTAATGAAATCAAAAAGTAGAACGAAGTCTCTCTCTCTCTCTCTCTTTCTCTCTCTCTCTCTCTTTTCTACACAAATGAGGGACTGTATTTGGTGTCAAATGCATTCCCTCAATCAATGTAACAATGACTATCCCGCACAAATCTTTGGGCCTCTTTTTCGCTTACGAAGTGCCCAAATTCGCGTCAAAATATGGGACGAAGCCGTTATATGCTATTTAAAAAAATTAATTACCACGCTTTTTATCAATAAATATGTCTGAAATTTGGTAGACAATTAGTAAAGATGTCATTTTTGATTAAGTCAAGCGACAAAACTCGTGCGATTATCAGAAAGCCGTTAAAAACAGATGTTTGCTCTTTTGAGTGAAATATTTCTAAAACTATCGAGAGCAGAGATTTTGTCGCGAATAAGGTTATAGATGCACATTTCATCTATTTATGTTTCAAATTTCGTCGGAATATGGTAAGTACTTTTCACGTATTATCACAAAACATCAACCCAATTTACGCTTCAATGGGTGAGAAGAGGAAACAGCCATTTTCCCGCCCCATCGCTTTACACGCATGTGACGTCTGCGAGGCAAGGCTGCCAGATGGCCAGACTTCCACCTGACCAAATTCGATTTAAAAAGTGACTAAATAGATACTCGCATGGTTTTCGCTACTAAGACTGAACCCCTTAAAACTAATGGAATTTGGCAAAACATAAAATTGAATAGACCAGGATAAAAGTCACTGAGACAAAAATAAATAAATAAAATTTAATAAAAGAAATATAATTCTATCTTTGGCCACATGAGTGGCAATCTGGCACCTCATCCACCAAAGTCTATTGTTTGGCATTTTTTAAAATTTTGTGACGTCATAGGGGTGCTAAACGTGTCGCTATTATATTTTGTCTTACTCATCATTTGATAATTCGACTTTTTAACAATCTTTGATCCCTTTGAAATAGACTCGTCCAATTTCTCTTTTCCTCACAGTAGATAAACACACACACGCCTCCCCCTCTCTCTCTCTCTCTCTCTCTCTCTCTCTCTCTCTCTCTCTCTCTCTCTCTCTCTCACAGAGATAAAATAAGACATGGTCTCACAGACTAGTTTGATTGATAATAATAATTTAGCAGGCATTTTTCACATCATTTGTGTGGGCTGTTAACAAAATATAACCCTTCGGAATTGTTACAAATGATCTTCTTCTTCTTCTTCTTCGTTCCTCTGATGGACATCTATGGCTGCAGTCCGATATCTGCTATGAAGTCTGTGGTCCGCTTTAGGTCCTCAGCCTCACCATAGAGCTTTGTGTTGAGTGTTGTAGGGGTGACCCAGTGGTTCGAACGTTGCACGTTGTATAATGGGCAATCCATAAGCACATGTAAAGTGGTTTCATGGTCGGTTCCACATGGGCAATAAGGGGTTGTTCCAATACCTAGCTTTGTAAACATATGTCCTCTTAGTCTATTGTGTCCTGTTCGGAGGCGGAATAGAGTGACTTGGCTACTTCGCTGAATGACATGGATTGGATCCTGCTTGTTGTGTTCTAGGTGTGTGTCATTCCTTTCTTTGTCTATTTTTAGCTTTATTATTTTCTTTTGCTGATGGTAAGTGATTGACGACTTCGGTTGTTCCTTCTGGGCTCCT
Source organism: Berghia stephanieae (assembly GCF_034508935.2). NCBI lineage: Eukaryota > Metazoa > Mollusca > Gastropoda > Nudibranchia > Aeolidiidae > Berghia > Berghia stephanieae. The sequence continues at coordinate 6,706,671 of NC_088367.1, read as the reverse complement.
TCTTTGGCCAGTTGATCGGCAATTTCATTTCCATATATACCTACATGACTTGGAATCCACTGCAGCACAATTTTTCCTGTTTTATCAGATAAGCCCTCAAGGGCCTCCACAGTGTGTGCGGCTTCAGAGTCCTGGTAATTTTCAATAGACCGGAGAGCATCATCAGAGTCTGTCAAGTAAACCACATTTTCCCCGTATATTCTGTGATCTCTGGATAGTTCTTTTGTTGCATTGAGGATGGCTTTTTCTACACATGATCAATATTATGTATATTTTAAAACAAAATTACTGTTGACCATAGCCATACAGCTCTAAAACAATACACGTTCTGATGTCCTCATCATATTTTCTGAGAAATTTGCCCTAAAATTGCCAAGTTTCAATATCACATTCCGTGTTTTAAGAGAGATACAGCCACAAACCAGAATAAAACGCTGGAAAAGCGTCCCATATTTTCCGTATTTTTTTTCTCTTTGTAAGTCATCCAAATAAATGACACCTTTGAAACTGCATAACTTTTTAAAAAATTTATGAATGGATTTTCAAAATTCAAATAGATTTTTACTCAGTGGAGATACGGCTTTGATTTAAACGTAACATTTCCCCCACAAAAATAGAAAAAAATAATTTCATAGTCATTGCTAATCAATGCCAAAGTGTGTCTGTGGCGTGTCAGCTTTGCAACGTGTTGTGATTATAATGTGTTGTTGTTTGGTTGATAAAAGGGAGACACACTCTACGTATCCAAAACACGCGTCTCCTTCTTTTGCCAAGGGCCTCCGACCACATACCCTTACAGACCCTTACAAGAGGGAATGTTTGTTTTTATGGATTTTAAGGCGCTTGCAACACATTTAGGTCATATCAGCGCCAGTAAAAAGGAAGAAAATGGGACAGTAAAAAGTTCTAGAATTACAATTAAAGCATCCAAGAATAAGGCAGACAAAGGGGAATTGGTTCAATAGGGAACAGATGTAGATTCAAAGAGCACACTGTCAAAGTACTTAGTTTGAGATTACTAAAAGTCTCATCCAGACACAAGCACAGGTCCCAACTAAGAGGAATACACTCAAATGTTTACCAATCATATAATGGTATAAAAAAAGAAATAAAATATTATCCTAACAACAAGCCTTGGATAACAAAAGATCTAAAACTTTTATTGAACCAAAAGAAAACTCTCTTTACTAGTAAAAATAAAAAAGATCTGAAAACAAAACAAAAAGAGATAAAGAGAGTAATATCCAGTTGTAGAGACAAGTACAAAAATAAAATTGAAAAATGCTTTTCTTCTGGGGATATACGGGACACGTGGCGGGGGCTTAAAACTGCTGTTAACTATAATCCAAAGCCCACGATTATATCTGAAGATATCGAAATTGAAACTCTAAATAAATTTTATTCACGTTTTGACACAGCAAACAAATTTGATATTGAAAATGAAAAACATAAATTAGACAGGGCTTTGGAAGATGAAATGACTATTGAGGTCAGTGAAGAAGAAACGAGATTCGTATTTTCGAAACTAAACGAGAGGAAGGCTGCTGGGCCGGATGGATTGAAAGGAAAATTATTAAAAGAATGTGCCCATCAACTGTCCCCCATTTATACACATATTTTTAACTGGTCCCTCCAATGCGTTTCGATCCCTGAAATTTGGAAAACTTCAAAAATTATTCCTGTTCCAAAAAAAGAAAAACTTGAATCTATGAACGATCTCAGACCTGTTGCACTGACTTCAATAGTCATGAAATCTTTAGAAAAACTTGTTCTTGTTAAAATTAGGAACCAGTTTATGCCATTGAGTGATAGTCATCAATTTGCTTACAAACCAGGACGTGGCGTAGAGGATGCCATTTTGCTGTTTACAAACAACATCTACAGGCATCTAGATCACGCTAAGAGCTATTGCAGATTGCTTTTCGCAGATTTTTCTTCAGCGTTCAATACAATGCAACCTCAGTTGGTTGTTCAAAAATTGACTAGTCTGAATCTAAACAAGTATATAATTGCTTGGGTGCTCGAATTTCTTACGGAGAGAGCACAATATGTTCAATTAGGACAAAACATATCTTCCTGTATAACTACAAATACTGGTGCTCCTCAAGGTTGTGTATTGTCCCCTGTATTATTCACAATATACACGAATGACTGTAGAAGTCAAAACCTGAGTGTACCTTTGATAAAGTTTGCAGATGACACCGCTCTTCAAGGCCTCATAACAAATGGCAACGAAGTGGCTTATAGGCAAGAAATTGATAGATTTGTGTCTTGGTGTGATGCCCACCACCTAGAGCTTAACATAAGCAAGACAAAGGAGCTAGTGATTGACTTTAGGAGAGTGAAAGAACCGATAGAACCGTTAAAATTAAAGGACCAATTCGTCCAGCGAGTTCCTCACTACAAATACCTTGGTGTAACAATTGATGACAGGCTCAAGTGGGATGAACACTTGAAAATAATTAGGCATAAGATGTGCAGACGTACATATTTTTTATCAAAACTCTCTCAGTTTATAATAGATAAAACCCTCTGCACATTATTTTATAGAGCAGTAATCGAACGTGTTTTGTCATTTTGTATAACAGCTTGGGGAGGCAATTGCTTAGCAGTGGAAAGGAACAAAATAAATTCAAATATTAAAAAATCCATTAAACGCTATGCAAATGATGTTGACGATGTAGATCTTTTATACGAGAAATTTTGTATAAATAAAATACTAAAATATTAAATGATCAGTATCATCCACTAAGACCATCAATTATTATGTCAGAAAGAAGTGGTCACCCTTTCTCTATTTCAACGAAAACAGAGAGACACCGAAAATCTTTTCTGCCGTCCAGTATTAGGCTTTATAACAACAAGCAATAATCATTTTATATAATTATTTCGCATTTTTACTTTCAAAAATGTAAATATTAAATTATTAATTTATTTGTTTTGCAATCTTTTCAATTTTTAATTTATAGTGACAGTTTTGACTATTTTACAGTGTTGAAATTATTCATATTATAAAGCGCAGCTCTGGTTATGGAGCTACTCCTTTTTCATATATACATCCTATTTCCATTGTATTTTTATCTTATTATGTAAATTATAACACGTCTGTACAAAAAAATTCCTTTTTGGGATGCAATAAAGTATTATTATTATTATTATTAGTATGTAATATGTAAACTAAACATAATACAATGCATAAAATAGAGATGATTTACAAGGAAAAAAATATCATCTCCCAAAACTATAACTATATATTCGACTGTTTCCCTCTCAGCCAAGGACTCCGACCAAGGTCAGGACAAACAGAGTTATAGTTGCTCACCGAACGGACACCGAACGAACGACTTACCGATCACGTGATCAGTTTTTTCTCGCGTCCTCTCGTCTAATCTCGTCACTCCGGAATAGAAAGAGGAGGCGGAGCTTATATGATATCTCATCTCATGTAGTTCCATATCTGAAGCAGACGTCGGAGGTCATCTTCCGCCAAGCTGATCTATCTCTTGCCAATTCTATTAAAGCAGCGCCACCTTTCTCAGCTTCATCTGTCCAAGTTCTTATCCCTTTCAAATACGTTATTCTTTGTCTTCCTCTTATTCTTTTTCCATTCATCTTTCCAGTCAAGGCGAGTATTTCCAAACCAGGGTGGCGGATAATGTGTCCTAAAAATTCCATTTGGCGTTTGATGATTTTTGTTATCAGTGATCTTTTTCTGTTTGCCATTTCTAAAATTTCTTCATTTCTTTTCCTTTCCATCCATGACACCCTCATCATTCTTCTGTAAAACCACATTTCCACTGCCTCCAGTCTTTTAACCATGGTCTTGTTTATGGTCCAGCTCTCACAACCATATAGCAGCACAGACAGTACATAGCAATCCAGGACTTTGATTTTTGTTTTCATGCTAATATTCCTGTTTTTCATAATTGTATGCAGCTGGTTGAATGCATTCTTCGCCATACCTATTCTTTTCTTTATTTCACAATCTGATTTTCCATTGGATGTTACATTGAAGCCTAAATATTTGAAACATTCAACTTGTTGTATTGTTTGTCCTCTGCTTGTTATTACACAGGCTGGTGGGTTATTATTTTTAGATACCGTCATACATTCTGTTTTAGATATATTCAGTTCCAGTCCCATATTTTCACTACTCCTGACTACAACATCCAGTAATTCTTGTAGTTCATGTTCAGATTCTGCCAGTAGAACCGTATCATCTGCATACCTCAGATTTGTTACATTCTTTCCTCCAATACACACCCCCTTCTTATGTTCGATATCTCTTAATATCATTTCACTATAGAGGTTGAATAAATCTGGAGACAAAACACACCCCTGCCTAACTCCTCTTCTAATAGGTGTAAAACTGCTTAGTTCGTTGTCAACACGCATTGCTGCTTCTTGTTCCCAGTACAAATTCCGTAATATTCTTAAATCTTTACCATCAATGTCCAAGGATGATAGAATTTTGAATAGTTTTTCGTGTTGTACTTTATCAAAGGCTTTTGAATAGTCGATGAAACACATATACAGATCTTTATTTACATCTTTTATATCTTATATGATATAACGCAATGAAAGTTCTGTCCGATGACGGGTGGGGGGATATCACCTCTCCAAAACTTACCTTATTATATGAGGTCTTGAGATTCTTATCCAATCATCGATTGCTCGTTTGACAGTTCGCTTGTGAACAGTTAGGAGACCATCTCTTGATTTATGGGCAGGCGGCTTTGCGTAAAGGCGGTGAGTGTTGTATACATCAAAGAGTACCGCTGACCGATGGGTAAATAGTGATTGTGTAACCCAAAAGCCATGCCGACTCGACTGCAAGGTCTTGTATGTAATAACTGCGTCACCATATCAACGCTCAGGAATTAATTAGTGAGGACTCTCAGTATATATATATATATATATATATATATATATATATATATATATATATATATATTAAAAAAACAAACAACGCTTTTGAATCACACGAGATACATCAGTGTGCTCGTCGCATTGAGAATTGAAAAATGAGATATAAATCAAGAAAACCGACCGGAAAATAAAGAAACTATCATTAAATTTAAAAAATTGAGCAATATTTTTTTCAAAATCAATCTACTAGAAAATTTTTTTATTTCTAAACCTATTTTTGTGAAACAAAGATAAATGTTCTCCTTTTTGCAAGCTGATTCAACAATGTGGTTTTCAAATTTATCGTATACGTAATCATTTGGAAGCTCCCGAGAAAGGTATTTTTGTGTAATCTCTTTCACACACACGCGCGCGCGCACACACACACAAACACACACACAAACATATATAAACAATACACAAACAATACACATTCCTGGTCATCTATTGCCTATATTATTAATGTTAATATATACATCCCATGCTGATTGTCACTACCCCCCCCCCCCCCACCCCAACCATTTCCACCATCCAATTACCAGCGGCCTTTTCTCTTTGATTTCGTATCATGGTCTACCCGAAGCCCAACACCTCGATCGTTTGTGGTCAACCCCCCCCTCCCCCCTCCCCCCACCTTCGCCCGTAATCAATTTATAATTTTCTCTCTGTATAGAGCGCCACGTGCACAATTATATACTATTGAATGACACTGACCTTGCCCCTCCCCTAACACAAGCCAACAGCAACCCAAGCTATCCTCTATCACGTGACCTTAGATCCGATGCTGCATACCGCTTGAGAGTCTTCACTATCCAGATCTCGTTCATGGTCACGTGAGAAGGCTATATCCGTTCGGGTTCGGCGTTCGGCGTCTCGTTCGACCCGATTTCGTTAAAATCCCATTCCAAGACAAAGACAGAAAGCAATTGGAAAACAGAAAAGAGGGGATAGAAGACACAGCATGTACCTCCCTGCCCGCTATGGGAGGTAGGAACCCCACCCAGTTACAGAGGGAACCTCAGCATGGCATTGAGTCATTGAAGCATGCGTCTCTCTTGTCAACTGAGGAAATCTATCATTTGTGACCCTTCGCTTCAAAACGGTATTAAGCCGGGTTGGTTAAGATGTTGAAAATTGTATTTATAGCCAGAAATATCAGTCTTGTGCTGAGTTTGTATGTTTTATTGAGGAGAATGGACACCATATTTTAGGGTGCTAATGCCAACAATTTATATTTTTGACCAGTTTAACATTCAATTCGGCTTTTTAGCATCTGGTTCGTTCCGACATAATGCCGTTTTGAGACGATGGGTCATATTTGGTTAATGAGATATCACTTTTAAAATGTTATTATATACATGACTTTTATATAATAATAATACAACCAATGATGTGTTGCAAAGAAAAATGAACAGTATCAAGGAATACACCCAAGATTCAGATTACACACCGTGAAATCACTGACTTCACGGTTCGGTAACTCAGACTAAAAGATGGCTGAGAAACGATTTAACAGGTGCATCATGGTAAACTTTTCATCAAAATAAGGTTATTGGTTATATTATTATTTTATAAATTTATAAAAGTATGTGTATAGGGAATGAGATTAGCGGAAGAGTAGCGTCCCTTGATTGGACGTCACCCATAGTCTGTGACGTCACCGGCGGAAAAGTTATTAGAGAGAGAACGTCATGTTGGTTGTGCGCATGCGTCTCTCGTCCTCGCTGAAGGACGAGAGACGCATGGCACAACCAACATGACGTTCTCTTTCCGCCGGTGACGTCACAGACTATGGGTGACGTCCAATCAAGGGACGCTACTCTTCCTCTAATCTCATTCCCTATAATAACATTTTAAAAGTGATATCTCATTAACCAAACGACAGATTTCCTCAGTTGATAAGAGAGGCGCATGCGCAATGCTATGTTGACGTTCTCTCTGTAAAGGCACGTCCTCCGACCAGGCCCATCCATCCATGACACAAATTTGTAACTCGATTTTGCAAAGATAACAGAAGCGTGTGAGTTCGTAGCCATCGTTATGTTATAGATAGTATGCGCTTGGCTAAGAAGCTCATAACATTGCCATCCGGAAGTATAACGGACCAACACACAAACCTGTGTGTATCCATGAACGTTTATAGATAGTTCGAAGATGACGTCACTCAGGTCTTTGTTATTGTTTTTTGCCATCCGCGTTTATGAGTAATGCTCACTGAACTGTATTAACCTGACTATAAACGTTCATGGATACACACAGCTGTGTGTGTTGGTCCGTTATACTTCCGGATGGCAATGTTATGAGCTTCTTAGCCAAGCTCATACTATCTATAGATAGTATGCAGATGACGTCACTCAGGCCTTTGTTATTGTTTTTGCCATCCGCGTTTGTGAGTTGTTCTCACTAAACTGTATTAACCAGACTATAAAAGTTCATGACTACACAGAGTTTGTGTGTTGGTCCGTTATACTTCCGGATGGCAATGTTGTGAACTCCTTGGCCAAGCGCATTCTATCTATAGTCTGGTTAATACAGTTCAGTGAGCATTACTCATAAACGCGGATGTCAAAAAACAATAACAAAGACCTGAGTGACGTCATCTTCGAACTATCTATAGCCTGACACTGAAACCCAAAAGGACTGGCAGTTTGACGTCATTATAGCTCATGGAAACAAGTAATTTCATTGGTTCAACTATTGAATACAACTCACGATTTGTTTTCTTTTGTGACCAAAGACTAGCATTTTGACGTCATTTTTTTGGTCAGTATCAGCGTGGCCATCGTAAAGTTATGGCCTGATACTGACCAAAAAATGACGTCAAAATGCCAGTCTTTTACCACAAAAGAAAACAAATCGTGAGTTGTATTCAATAGTTCAACCAATGAAATAACTTGTTTCCATGAGCTCTACTAATGACAACTCACTAAGCGGTGCAAAAAACAAATAATGACGTCAAACTGCCAGTCCTTTTGGATTTCAGTATCAGGCTATAAACATAACGATGGCTACGGTATCAGGCCATAACTTTACGAAGGCCACGGTGAATTGGCCTGTGGAAATGGATAGATATCACACACATACAACAATAGACCTGGTAGGAAGGTTAGAAAACTGTGTAGAGGTGGGGGTCGGGGGGTTAAATTGTAGAGCAACGGACCGAAGCCATTAGATTATTGAGCTTTTACACAGCGCAATATCCACTAAACGTGCTCAAAGCGCTTTACAATGGGTCCCTGGCCAACAACAATATTTAACACGAAGAACGAGACATGACGCCTGTTAGGCGATATTACAATTTTTTTTCAGACGCTATTAACGACCAGGTACTCATTTTGAACCTGAGTACGGTGAGAGAATGTCATTAAAGAGCCTTCTCCAAGGACTCAACTATGCGCTGAGCAAGGCTCGAACCCAAAGACCTTAGGATCCGATAGAGAGTGTCATACCACTGGACCACATAACCGCACATAACATATATTATGATCACGAACTTTCTCTTTCCAATAGGGAAAACACGTGTGAGGATAGAATACTGGTTCCAATCCGTTTTGTTTTTGTTAAGTTTTTAAGGGTTTTATGGCGCTTGCGACACATCTATCTCATATCAGCGCCGGTAAAAAGGAAGGAAATTGGATAGTAAAAACATTCTAGATGTACAATTAAAAGGCTTGAGGAAAAAGGAAGACAAGGGGGAATTGCTTCAAATAAGGAGCAGATGTAGAGTCCAAGAGCACACTATCAGGTTTGAGATCGCCTAAAAGTCTCACCCAGACACCAGCACAAGAACCCACTAAGAGAAATACACTCAAATGTTTACAAATCATTTGATTAAAAAAAAAAATAGTACATAACAGAGAGATGATTTACAAGGAAAAAATATTATCTCCCAAAACTATAACTATACATTCAACTGTTTCCCTCCCAGCCAAGGTCTCTGGTCAGAGACAGGGCAAAACTAAGTAATCTCATTCCAAAACAAAGACAGAATGCAATTGGAAAACAGGTATAGGGGGATAGAAGACACAGCAAGTACCCCCCTGCCCACTATGGGAGGCCAGGAACCCCATAGAGTGGTTCCAATCTGACTGGAAGTGTAACGCCAGTTTTCCGGAGCACCATTTTTCTGGTTTTAAGATAAAAGTAAAAGCAAGCTAAATAGATTGAACAGCGGCAACAACAAACGTTCATTTAGACATAATATATTTATTCATGACAAAAGTATTTCTATTTTCAAGAGAAATAAACGAAAAGATAAAGTTTTAACACTAATAATAACAGCATCATTTTTAATGATGATCAGAATCGTTGTTACTAAGACATAAAGCAATCATGTTATATATCGTATTTATATTATTTATATTATATTATAAATCACTCAGCGTGGAATGTTGTATATTATATAGATATTTATATTATCCGTAGGTAATTTGAAACAAAACAAAGTCACGTGATCAACTGGTAATGGAAATAACAATAATATTAGTAATGTGAAAAGGAATAAAAATCAAATGGGATTTTAACGATTTGAAGACCACAAGCTGGAAGGCTTAATAAAGTTAAATGAAGAAGAAACAACAAAGTAGTAGTAGTAGTAGTAGTAGTAGTGGTAGTAGTGGTAGTAGTAGTAGTAGTAGTAGTAGTAGTAGTAGTAGTAGTAGTAGTAGTAATACTTGTAGTAGTAGTGTAGTTAGTAGTATAGTAGTAGTAGTAGTAGTAGTAGTAGTAGTAGTAAGTTGTGTAGTAGTAGTAGTAGTAGTAGTAGTAGTAGTAAGTAAGTAGTAGTAGTAGTAGTAGTAGTAGTAGTAGTAGTAGTAGTAGTAGTAGTAGTAGTAGTAGAGAAGAAGAAGAAGAAGAAGTATAGTAGTAGTAGTAGAGTAGTAAGTAGAGTATAGTAGTAGAGAAGAAGAAGAAGAAGAAGAAGAAGAAGAAGAAGAAGAAGAAGAAGAAGAAGAAGAAGAAGAAGAAAGAAGAAGAAAAGAAGAAGAAAAGAAGAAGAAGAAGAAGAAAAGAAGAAGAAGAAAAGAAGAGAAGAAGAAGAAGAAGAAGAAGAAGAAGAAGAACAACAACAACAGCAATATATATATAATTGTCTGTTTTTTTTTTGTTTTGTTTTTTTTAAATTTAATCTTCAGACGTTTAACTCCACGAACGACTTTTATGAAATATCCCAGGACAGGAAGTTGAAACAAATAATCACAAATATGGTATTATGTTAATAATTTAGGATCACGTGACACCAAAGCATAAACAAGCGCTCAAATACAGAAGAATAAGATGAAAAAAAAAAAAACCCGACACGTTTCATCAATAGAATTATTATTATGGGAACAATTAATGTATGCAAACGAAAAGTAATTAATGGTATTATTATATTTTAATCATAATGGCACAAGGTGACGAAGACAGCGCACGCGCGCTAACACACACATATGCCCTCAAAGATGAACACATCGATTCAAACACACACACACACACACACAGACACATACATTGGAAAAGGGCAAAATGTCACATGACAGGGTCATCACAAATGGAAGGAAGGCACTAGTCCATCACTCACTCCAACTTACACAGCGTTGATGTGTTCAATTCAATGTGTAATATAATACCCATTTCTCTTCCTGTCCAGTAACATTCAGTATTGAATCACACCCTAAGGTCGCATCAGGATATAGCACTTGTTAGTGATACTTTAAGGTCGCATCAGGACATATCACTCGCGAGCAACACTCTAAGGTCTCGCATCAGGACATAGCACTTGTTAGTGACACTTTAAGGTCGCATCAGGACATATCACTCGCGAGCAACACTCTAAGGTCTCGCATCAGGACATAGCACTTGTTAGTGACACTTTAAGGTCGAATCAGGACACAGCACTTGTTAGCAACACTTTAAGGTCCCAACATCTCATGAACAAAGGGATTTTGTGACCCAAAGTCCCAAAGCGGTATGACGTCAGAATGACTGAGTCGAATGACTAACAACTGAATTCACGGTCAACACAATAAATAACAAAAACAATGAACGGAAGCTTTCATCTTATCTAAAACAAACAAGTAAAGCAGGAAAAACAAAACAACAAAAACCCAACAAAACAGCCCCCTGCTAACACACTACACGTTTTACATTTTAAAAGTTACAAATTCAATCTTCATATCATCCAGGTCACCTTGACCTGATAGCGTTTTGAGGCAGTGGTGGTCACGGTTGACTTTGATTTCAGCAGCAGTGGACAAAAGTATAAATAACTGGACAAAAGTATAACATATAACAGTGGACAAAAGTATATATAGCCATGGGCAAAAGTATCTATCTATCTATATAAATTTATATATATATATATATATATATATATATATATATATATATATATATATATATATATATATATATATATATATATATATATATATTTCAAGAACTATATATATATAACAATACTGCTATCATACAAATCAAATAGCATAAAATATTATGTGGTGATTTAACCTCAGGGGAAGCAACTGAGTCTTTGGCTGTGGGCCAATCAGAGTACATTATTATTGTTATTCTGATGAGTTCCATTGCCTCAAAACGCTACTCTATGGAAAGATCTGGAAGCCAAACAATGACCTTATGGTCAGGATGGGCCGGAAATATGAGCCGGGTGTTAAATTAATATTTTAGTGACAAAAAAAAATAGTATAATAATATATAAAGAGTAAAAAAAGAGAAAAAAGAAAAAACAAGAAAACCCTATTAGTAATTTCTTTCTACTGATCAATTTCAATTTCATTACAGCGTTTCGTCACTCGAATCACCCGACCACAACACCACACCGAGCCTGTGGGTCACATATGTACTAATCTGGTCACTTACTCAAGTACTGTAGAAGATGTAGTTATCATTAATAATAATAATAATAATATTAAAATAATAATAATAATAATAATAATAATAATAATAATAATAATAATAATAATAATTATAGCAACAACAATTATAATATAAAACATTTAATTATAATAATGATAATAAGAGTAACAACAATAATATAATAATTACAACAGCAGTAATATAATAATATAACAATAATAAGATAGCATAATAATAGTATAAAAATATAAGCAGTAAATAAACTATCACCTTTCAAGATTGATCAACATTTGGAAAAAAAAAACAAAACAAAAACCACAAAATATACGAAAATCAAAAACAAAACAAATCAAAGAATCCAAACAAAGTGACTGTGAGGGGCACAAGAACACAATTGGCAATTATTGTTGAGTAAATAGAAGAACACAGGAAGCAAATCTGTGACCCAACCCTCCCCAAAGAAGAAGAAGAAGAAGAAGAAGAAGAAGAAGAAGAAGAAGAAGAAGAAAATGACGACCACTACATAAATATAATAAAACAATCTGCACCTGACCCGCAAACATGAAAAACAGAATTTATCAAGGACAGAATTATTGAAAAATCAGATCTATCTAGCATGAAGAAAAAAAAAAACAACAAACAAAACATAATAAAGAAAAAGAAAAAAAACCCCAAACAAAACAAAAACAAAAAAATACTCATAAATAGTTTTCCCCTACAAGATAAAATCTAACAGGAACATTATCTTACACAGATCCAAAACCTCCAATGATATTTCAATTGGTCTGAGATTTACTGAATGATAAGAAAAACACTGAGCAACACGCGTGACAATTCAACCGCCAAACGTTGAGTGACTGCACCATTTCATTGTAATTATATAATACCATACCCCAGGATGGAGCTCATACCTTTTTCATATTTTTAACACAAAACAAAAAGAAAGTCATCCTATTTTCATATCAAGAAGCTTGGCTTGATGGGATAGTTTGGTGAAAAAGCCTTTTCATTCATAGCTCCACGCCTATGGAACGCACTTAGTCCTTGGACAAAGTCCTGTGAAAATTTATCATCTTTCAGGAAATGTCTGAAGACTGAGTTGTTCCGCGAGACTTATTTTTCATAAAATAGATGTTTTGATTTTCTTTTTTGTATGCATGCTTATTATGTATCATGTAGTGTCGTGATTTTTAATTTTGTTGTTTTTAAACATTTTTATTTTTATTTTTATTATGTAAAGCGCCACAGAGCACGATTAACGTGGATGTTTAGGCGCTACATAAATTCATTATTTACCATTTACTATAGTTAATTCACCCATCAATGTTTCAAGTTAAGGGATGGATCATCACGTTAACAATAGGCACAAAGGCAGTATGGGGGGGGGGGGGGGGCTGTCCTACAACTCAAACTCACATATACAACATCTTTCACCCCTCCCTAAGAATGTGCGACCATAATATATATATAATACAACAGAACCTGGAAATTACAAAAAAACTGGGAACAAGTTTAGCTCAACTCCACGCTCTTTGGAATCTGTGTCAACTGTCTCATAATTTGGGTACTTTTGGCAAAACTACTGATTAAATGATATGCAATTTCAAACGGGTCGGAAAACAACACAAAGTTTGTCATAACTACCAGGCTGAACACCACAAAAAAAAAAACAAACAAACAAAAAACAACCACGAAAACACGATCGTCTAATTAATTCAACAGTTAGTTCGTGTATCAACACATGACACATAGTCAGTCAGTTCTTATATCAACACATAACAACACATAGTCAGTTCTTATATCAACACATAACAACACATAGTCAGTTCTTATTTCAACACATGACAACACATAGTCAGTTCTTATTTCAACACATGACAACACATAGTCACTTCTTGTTTCAACACATAACACATAGTCAGTCAGTTCTTATTTCAACACATAACACATAGTGACCAACTTTTCAAAGAGCTAAATCAGGTCACCCTTACACGCAATACCGTCACGACCCAAAAACAGCTGAATGTTTGGTCTATTCTATAACATGATATAATCTAGATTTAGAACTATTTCTGGCACTCGTTTTAATCTGCTGGTCAACAAATCCTAATCCTGGGACACGCTGGGGGCGGGACATTTCCATTGATAGACACAGTCCAATCTGCCAACTCGTCGACAATCCCGATTTGATCAGGACAAGTGACCGCTACGATAACAATATCTATTTCCCAACACAAGCAATTGAACCATTTATAAGCAACATATCATGACAATGAAAGGAATTGAATTGTATTACAAAGTACAAAATGTGTGAAAAGAAAAAAAGCAAAAAAAAAAAGCGCATATATCTGAAGCTGACCATCAAGGGTGAGGAACAGTTTTATTATTAATATTATTATCATCTGTATCTGTGTAAGGAACGAGGATAGTAAAAAATTTGTGTAAAATAAAATATGATACAAAAGTGAAAGACTGACACGATTGAGCTTAGTGGAAGGAAAAAAACCCCAAAAATATGATAAGGCATTTCCAGCCATCGGGATGCCAGTCAAGGTGAAAACAACGGCGTTATTTATGGTGTTATTTATGGCTTGTATTCAAAACAAAAATGTGAAATCGAAAAGATGAAATAAAAAATTTAATGAGCCGCTATAGGAATAAAAAACAATGAAAAATAAAAGGACAAAATGGAGTCTGAAAGCTGCAATGAAATGAAGACTAATGATGAAAATGCTTCACGTTCCCTCTTTGTCAAAAACAATACAAACAAACAAAACAAAAACAACAAAAACAAACAAAGCAGTTGGTTTGTTGACAAAAGGCAAACCCGAAACGTCCACATCATTTGTCTTTGTGAATAAATTGAAGCTTCTAATCCATATTCCTTGTTGTTATTTATTTCATTGAGCTTCAAGCAGCAACTTTTGACTGGGAATTATAATCAAGACTCTTCGACGACATCATCGAAGGTAATTCACGTCATTCAATATTCATCCTCTCTCTTTCAATCCGTTTAACCATAAAATATTTGGTAACCCAAAATAGCACGAAGCAGACCTGCCAACTTGTGATTTGCCAACAAGGGATTTTCTGGGGTGTCTGGCAGGTCTGAATAAGCCTTACTTTTCATTTCATAAGCCTTTAAAACTGTCCCTTTTTTCATGTATTGGCAAAACGAAGGCCACTTTCTTAATAGCTGACATCTCCGAAGGGCGGCTGGGAATACATTTTTCCCATACCAATATCAATAATAATCATCTGATGAGAGAATGGAAAGGACTTTGAAGACATTTTGTTTACAATATAGAATCAAACTTTACAACAATGTTAACACTTTAATCAACAATATAACATAAACCTCATGTGCCATCTCTTCCCTGAAAAATTTTCTGGTATGCAATGAAAACGTACCGATGCAATGAAAACGTACCAAAATATGTAAGTCAAGTGATTCCACACCCCCTGGCAATCTGGTTACATTGTATCACTATCTAGGGCATAACACGACAAATATAATTTACTCTGATCATGAACAAACTAGAAGCGAGAGAACAGAGTAAATATAATTTACTCTGATCATGAACAAACTAGAAGCGAGAGAACAGAGTAAACAGAACCAAATCTCACATTCTTTCACTCTTAATTACGACTCAAACTCTCTGTGTTTCTCTTTCTCTCTCCATCTCTCACCTACTTACAACACACACACAAACACATGCACTCTCTCTCTCTTCCTTCTATAACATGCGTATACATACATAAGTAATAAACAAAACTTGATGAGGAAAGAAAGACGTCGGATCAGTTAAAATTGCAGACACTCCAATCTCTTCGGTCTTGACAGTGACAGAACAAAATGAACGGCTTATCAGAGGTAACTTACTTGGGAAGAACACAAAATCAAAGATTGTTTCAGACTCAAATCTTTCTTCAGCAAACAATTAATCATCATTTTCCTCTTTTCAAAAATCCAATAAAATGAGGAAAACACTCTGAGAAAATCAAAGTTTGACAAAATAATTTCTCGGTATTTCTGTGTCGAAACAGACACCATTTTAAAGATTTCTCATTTTGTTGTTTGCTGAAGAAGCTCATTTGATCCTGTGACTTATATCCAATTTGTGAAAATTGTTTTCAATAGTTCTAGAGAGCTTCTCTTTGCTCTATCTTTGTAAAAGGTAATATTTTGCTGGTATCACTAATCACAAACAGACTGTGGCATACGACACAATAACACAGCTTAGGAATAGAGTCTGGATCAAAATATCAGGAAGGCAATTTACAGCATTAAATATGAAAACAATTGCAAAAATATAAAATGAAATTTAAAAGCAAGAAAACAAAAATAGAATTAAAGAACCATGTATTCCTATTTACATATACCATTTTTTTGTATGTACACATTTTTAAATGTTTTCTTTCAAAAAATTAAACAAAGAAAAAGAGGAAGACAAAGCAATAAGAAAGATGGTAAAAATAATTAATCTTTCTGATTGATATTGATATCATCAACTCAACTCAACTGAACGGAATGAGAGCAAATATGATAACATTAACATTAATATCAACAATAATATCAATAATAACATTATCAATAACGATCATTTAATTAACGGTGAAGAATTAAAGGCTCGAGGGTAAAAAACGATAAGTCAAATTGGATCCCTGAACAATTATCATCATGAATAATCACGAAAGGCAGGCGGGGTGCAACAAGGTTAAAACTTTGCCATTCAAAACCCAGACAAAAATCCGTCCTCTCTATAAGTTGAAACTAACTCTTCAGACTTCCAGATTAAAAAAAAAAAGCTGTAACAAAGTGATAAATTCCAACCTCAACTTTTTGAACAAAGTCCAAGTGACTGTATAAATCCAGCAGTCCCATTCTCCATTGGAACTGAATCGACAACAAAACCAAAAACTACTCTTTGCCTTTCTATTCCGTAACATGGTCGTCTCCAGTTGGCAGATGGACACTCCTTCAGTGGATGGATGGACTCGACACTCCTATGTGCTGAAATGTCGGGATTTGGGACCAAATTTGAAACAGAGTTTTTTAGGGTAATTCTTGTCCTTGGGGAGATTGTCAAAGTACCCTTCTAACCTTGAGTACCTGTGGAAGAGAAAATGATCATAATTAATTACAACACTTATAAACAACCTATAGGAAAAGAGCTGATAACACACAAACTTCTCAAATAAAAAACAAAACAAAACAAAAAGCAGGCCAACAACTTTCCTCTCAGGTGACAGCAAAAATCGACCCTGAAAATTGCCACTCACTTGTCTGATGATTAAAAAAAATGTTTTTTAAATAAAAAAAAAAAAAAAAAAAAAAAAAAAAAAAAAAAAAAAAAAAAAAAAAAAAAAGAAAAGAAAAGAAAAGAAAAGAAAAGAAAAGAAAAGAAAAGAAAAGAAAAAGAAAAGATAAGAAAAGAAAGAAAAGAAAGAAAATATAGCATACAAAAACACAGATAATCTAAAGCTTAATTATTAAAACATTCTTTTTCATGGTTCAAAATACTATATCATAAAAATTAAAATTAAAAAAAAAAAAAATCGCACAATTTAATTTATAGTCAATATAAAATGTTTCGAACAGGAATGAAACTTGATTTCCTAAAAACCAACTCTGGTCAAATTTAACTTCCTGTTTCCAGGAAATTCGATTATTCAGAAAACATGATTCCAAACAAAGGTAGTTTAGATAGCAGCAAGGCAGTTTAAGGGAGATAACAAAATCAAATCATCACTCAATAACCTACAATATCATCATTGTTTGATACTTCAACTTCAAGCAATAAAATGTCACTGTAAGAACACTTAATTTAACATATGTTGAAAATAATTTTTTATAATGAAAAAAAAAAAACAAAACAAAAATAAAAACAGGGAAAAAAACCCCCCCAAAAACAAACAAAAAAGCAAAAAAGTCCTACGCCCCCCCCTCTAAAAACAAAAAAAGAAAAAAACAAAAAACAAAAAGAAAAATAAAAAAACCCCAAAGAAACAAAACACTAAAAAAACCAAGACAACTTAATGTGTTGAGTAGAATAAATGATTGTAAGATAATACTTTTGTTTTTTTATTTTAGTTTCTTATTTAAAAACTTAATGGATACAAATTTTCTCCTGAAAGTACGGCTTTCTCTATTTTAATAATGTTTCACTGAAATATCAAACTCTCTGTGTCAATATGGTGCACAAGAGCCTTGCATAGCAACTAACTCTGGTCTGTGACGGGCGTTTTTTGGTTTTAGTTTGAATGCAAATCATAAGTGAACCCCCCCCCCCCCCTTGCCTGGATCTGGTATTGGAGCTGGCACATCCAATATGCAAATGATTTGTATATTTTATGGGACAAAAATCCAAATTTCAAGAAAATAAACATTGGTAAGGAATCGATTTACAGGACTTCTACTCTAATTTGTAAGTCATTACGTCAAAATGCTTTAGGATTAATGCAGTGAATTTCAGATCAGATAGTTATTCATTTCTCAGTTTTAAAAAACATTTTCATCGCTTTTCCTCTAAAATGTTGGTTTACACGTCTTAATCTGTAGGGTAAAAAAAAAAAATCCAAATTTTACGCCCAAAGTCTATGAACGGATTACATCTGTTCATGCGATTGCTCTGTAGTGTTATGATTTGGCGAGTCAGATATCGCCGAAATGATCTGGATGACAAAAATTGGATTTCTTGCAGTTTAGGAAACACAGTCATTCCTCAACAAAATACACCGACAGATAAGCATGGGTGCAAGCAAGCGGACCTCAAAAAGCCTGCAAGTCTACTTATGACCAGACATATAATCTGAAAAAGCCTGCAAGATTCAAGAAGAAGTTAAAACACACTGTGTTTTTGTCTGGGTCAACTTTCATTTCTTCTCTAATCAACTTCCGGTTCAAATTTAATAATATAACTATCACTTCCGGATCACAGTAGCATTGTGATTCAAAAGTTTCGCTTAATCATATGGACGTACCCGACACGATTGTTGGGACCTAAAGAAAAAAAAAATAAATGAAAAAAAAATCAAAAAAAAAAAGCAATCAAATCCAAATCGCAAAAAGCCAGCGACGTTTTTTTCGGTAATCCAATCGGCCGGTAGGCCGGCTGTAGCCGGCACTCTTGCACCCATGTCTAGATCTTAAATTCAATTTTCAGGGCATGATTCATGATGACATAACAACAAACAGGTAGCTGTCTTCTTACCTAAGAGATCTGCTAAGTTTTTCATACGTCATTTCCTTCTTATTGTTCTTCTTCTGACCCCACAAGCGTGCTACCTCTGACGAATCAACAACTCGGAAGACACCTTCGGCTTTGGATATCCACTGGATAATTCCATCCGAGACTGAGGGGTCGAGAAGGAGGTCACGCATAAATTCCCATAAATGCAGGACATTGGACACTGAGGATATAATAATAAATATAATAATAATAATAATAATAATAATAATAATAATAATAATAATAATAATAATAATAATAATGATAATAATAATAATAATAATAATAATAATAATAATAATGATAATAATAATAATAATGATAATAATAATGATAATAATAATAATAATAATAATAATGATAATGATAATAATAATAATAATAATAATATAATAATAATAATAATAATAATAATAATAATAATAATAATAATAATAATAATAATAATAAATATATGATAATAATAATAACAATAAGGGGGCCAGCATGGCTCAATGGTACCGTCTTTGCTTCGCACCCGAAAGGTACCGAGTTTGATCACCCCCCGATGTCTTGAGAAAATCACCTTGCCCTAGCTTAAATTGCGGCGCTGCACTGCGGCTGACGCCTGGGTTATTCCAGTCTTCCCTTGGAATAGACCCTAGAGACAAATTTCCCCTATGGGATGAATAAAGGGAATTTTATTTATTTATTTATAATAATAATAAAAATCTATTAAGAGACATCAGGTCCTCCAAGTTATGGCTTAAATCTGTCGTATTCACATGAATGGGCTGTTTATCAACATATTTCACTCATGTTGGAGTCAAGAACAATAATTCTGCATCATAATTAATGACAACCAAAAAGACCTTTAGACTGAGGCAATGAAATAACACATTAGACTGAGGCAATAAAATAACACACGTTAACTCAAGACTATTCACCTTGACCAGGTTTTCGGCCCGGCTTCTTTCTCTCCTTATCATGGGTGGGTGGACTATCTGATGACTTTCGTTTCTGACGGGGTGAGGGAGTCTTGCGGGGACGTTTTACTGATTCTGGAGTGGAGACTGGTTGCTGTGAAAGTAAAATATAAAAAAATAAGTAAAAGAAATGAATTTTAATAACCAGAGCAAAAGTGGTCATATGACCCCCCCCCCCTTATAAAGAACACTTAAAGCATATCTTACAATAATAATAATAATAATAATAATAATAATAATAATAATAATAATAATAATAATAATAATAATAATACGAGAACAACAATTCTGATAATAACAATAATAATAATAGTAATAAAAATAATAACATTAATAATAATAATAATAATAATAATAATAATAATAGTAATAATAATAATAATAATAATAATAATAATAATAATAATAATAATAATAATAATAATAATAATAATACGAGAACAATAATTCTGCTGTAACAAACCTGAATTTCATTAAAGACTGGCAATCTAGGATCGTTCTCATACGTTCCCGACCAATCACTGGAACTATCAATGGAGGTCGGAGAAGACTGTGTGGTTGTGTGATCAGAGCTGTAGCCTGTTAAAACAAATATTGGCTACCATTAATTCATTTATTATTTATTTGTAAAGAAAATGGTCTAACGTTCATTTATGTTTAACGTTTTGTTGAAGAAAAGAAAAAGATAATCAGTCCCCCCCCCCCTCAAAGATGTTCTATATTATTATACTTATACTATTGGCGAACAGACAAAATGGAGTTACTAAAACTAAATTTCTCAGTATTCTCAGTTCAGCTGACAGCTTCATATTCATACTTAACTGTTTTCACAACGTATTTTAATTCATGTAAAGATTGAATACTCTTGAATTGAACATTTACAAAGAGCTGACACACTCAGACAACCAGTGAGCCATTGAGAATCTTCTAAATCAGTCTTCATTGTAATATGGAGTCTATAGTTGGCAATATGAATATGAATGAAGGGTGTGGTTGCCAACGTAAACATAATTTCATAGGAACAGGTAGGAGAGGAGCATCAAAGCATGAAAGACAATCCATTAATGAGTTGAATTATCATGATACTAAAAATATATTAACACACAGAAGAATAATTCAATGAGACGATAGGTAACTGACGGTTCGAGTTTCGAAAATAAAGAATAACATCCTGTCTATGACCAACTTCTACATTTCACATCCGCATTGTTCCGCTGACTTGGCCACAACTTTGAACACCGACGAAAACACATCTGTAACTAATATTTTCATGAATCAAACTTTACCTATAGTATTTGAAACCGTAATCAATGATAAATCTTTGTCTTTCTTGCTTGGTATTCGTAAATCTAAGGGTTCAGGGCAACAAGAACACATGTTGTAGCTTGTTAGACATGATCATTCCAGCATCAAAGACATACTTTTGTTTCTTACTTCCGGGTAAATAAATACCAAGTAAGACAACTCTATCGAATACACGAAATAAGCTAACTCATGGGAAAGCACTATGAAATAGAATACACCAAGCTGTATTTATCGGGTTGTCTACCTTGGATTACACAACAACAAAATCTTGTTAATTTTTACACAATAATTTGTGATCAACCATCGAAATGGACAAATGACAAATAGGATATTATCTCGAGGTGAAAGAAACGTTAAAAAATGAACTTTTATAGCCCAAATTAAAATCTGCGTTGATTTCTTTGTTTTCATTGAGGATCGACAACAGAGAGATCTTCTTATTAAATTGACCCCCTCCCCCCACCCCCAATTCTGATCATTTCCAATAAAGTCAAAAAGTAAGGCTTACCACAGTCACTCAACATTTGCGAGCCTTCGTCTTCATCCGAACACGGTGATTGCTCATTCAAGAAATTGGTGATGATTTCGTCTTCGACTGAAAAAAGAATGAATTCGATTTCGATTGGTCAAGAACGCGTTGATGAGGATTTAATAATAACAATATAATCAAATAATAAAATTCCCTTTATTCATCCCCAGGGGAAAATTTGTCTTTAGGGTCTATCTATCCCAAGGGAAGACTGGAATAACCCAGGCGTTAGCCGCAGTGTAGCGCCGCAAAGTGAGCTAGGGCTAGGTGACTTGCTCAAGGTCGCACGACGAGGCAGGTAGTCGAACTCGGTACCTTTTGGGTACGAAGCAAGGACCGTAACTCCGAGCCACGTTGCCCCCACATAATACACATTGGACAAGCAAATACCTACAGTGCACTCTGGATATGGCGACCTTGCTTAAGTCGATTTTTACCCAAGTCGATTTTTTTCTTGGTCCCTCCCCCTTCTTCCTATATAACATTAGTAAAAAAAAAAACAAAAAAAACTCCACATAAGTCGATGTCGCTTAAGTCGATGTTCTAAAGCATTGGTCATTGGGTCACTCTAAACCTGTATAATATTACACCTTCAAAAAATAAATAACACAATACCAAACAAGGAACGTTTCGACCTCAAAACCCTTCTTCAACCAACACAAGACAATGAAAAATATAAAACATAATGTATTTAATGTTTTCACTGTTTTTGTTGTTGTTGTTGTTATTGTTAGCTGAAGAGGGGTTTTAAGTCCGAAACGTTCTGTATTTGTTGTTCATTTCTATTTTTTGAAGCTGTTCTATTCTTTTTTGTTTATTACTTTTAATACATTCCACAGCTTCTAACAGCCACCACCACCAACACCACCACCAACACCACCACCAACACCACCACCAACACCACCACCAACACCACCACGACCACCACACCACCACCATCATTATCATCATCATCATCATCATCATCATCATCATCATCATCATCAACAACATTATCCTCATCATCATCATCATCATCATCATCATCATCATCATCATCATCATCATCATCATCATCATCATCATCATCATCATCCTCATCATCATCATCATCATCATCATCATCATCATCAACAACATTATCCTCATCATCATCATCATCATCATCATCATCATCATCATCATCATCATCATCATCATCATCATCATCATCATCATCATCATCATCATCATCATCAACAACATTATCCTCATCATCATCATCATCATCATCATCATCATCATCATCCTCATCATCATCATTCATCATCATCATCATCATCATCATCATCCTCATCATCCTCATCATCATCATCATCATCATCATCATCATCATCATCATCATCATCATCCTCATCATCATCATCATCATCATCATCATCATCAACACCATCATCATTTTCTACCTCAAAGACCCATACAAGTTGTACGTCATGTCTATAGCACACACACACACACACACACACACACACACACAACACACCTCCACTTACAAGGACATATGGAAACATCTCGAAGATTGACAAAGCTAAAGTCATCGTCATCCAGTGCATCTGACGTCATCAAGTGCACATTGGCGACGTCACAATTCACACCCGTCACGAACGCGCTGCTCTTGGGAGACGAGTGGCCAAATGTCGACCAAATGTCTGGGAGAGGCTTTCTGGAAAAGGAGTCACTGCTGCTGGTGTTCCAGTGTCCGAAGAGGCTGTGGCTGTTGGTGTCCTCCATGTCCGGGCAGTCATCCTGGATGTCACCACTGTGGTCGCGCATTTGGATATTTTCAGCGTTGTAGTCACTGAGGATGTTCATCATATTTAGGGAACCAATGGCGATGCTGTTACTACTGCTGTTGGCGTTGGTGTTGGTGGTTGGCGAATGGTCATCGTTGGTGGTGAATAAAATACTTTTGCTTTGTGTGAAATTGTTGACAAGATAGAGTTTGTCACGACTGGGGCTGTAGTTCGTCTCGCTGAATGATGATGGAGTTGTTATTGCTGTTGTTGATAAGGGTGATCTGGATGCCGATGATGGTGAAGATGATAATGATGATGATGATGATGATAATGATGATGATGATGGTGACGATGACGATGATAGTGATGAGGATGACGGTAATGTTATAAGTATGGGCGAAGAGGATGTGATGATTTGTGATGATGACGGTGGCGAGGAGGGAGAGGAGGAGGGGGAGGAGGAAGATGACAATTCTGCTGGTTCTGAAGACGGCTCTGATTTGAATGTCGAGTTCGATGACGATGATGATAATGGCGATGTTTGTGAGTCTGCCATTATTGCTGCCGTTGTTACTGTAGCCTTTGAAGGCATGTTACGAAGTGATGATAACGACAACGATGATAAAGATGATGATGGCGGAGATGATGTAGTTGATGATGATGATAGCGGTATCGACCGACGTTGCTGATGCAAGTGGGGTTGGTTGGGCTGGGGATGAGGCGTCTGCTCCGCTTTGATAGATGCCAGGAACACAGGGATGTTGTAGTGGAATCCGTTTTGAGATGTTCTACTGGAAGGGTTTCTCTCGCCAAGGTCTAAAATAACTTTGGTGTTGCTTCTGTTTTTATTGCAGTAGCTGTAGTTGCTGTTGTTGTTGTTGTTGTTGTTGTTGTTGTTGTTGTTGTTGTTGTTGTTGAAGTCTAAAGTGGTAATGTTATTCTTGTATTCGTTAAAGTTGTTGTTATGGCCGCTGCCGAGGTTATTGTTATTGTTGTTGCTGTTGTTGTTGTTGTTGTAGTCATTGGGGCAATTAGCATCGAAATATACGTTGCTGATATTGTTGTTGTTGTTGTTGTTGGTATGGAACCAGTCCCACCCGAGAACGCTTTCACTGCCAGCGCCGTGCAAGGAGGGCAGGTGCACGGTTTCGTTGAGTGGGTACACAAGTCTATCCTCTAGCTTGATGGTCGGGTTTGAACCGTATTGTAAGAGCTAAAGGGGTTGTGGGATTAGATTGGAGGAGGGGAAGGTTGAGGGTGGAGGGGTGGGGGTGAGGGGGGGGGGGGGGCGAGGAGGGAGAAAAATGAAAATGGGACATGAATTACTACAGCCATGGCAAAATAATACATATCTGTTTTGCAATTGGATTCAATAGTCTGATGTCACGTCTCCCAGCAACGGCGGCCATCGTGGTTCTAAACAAAGAAAATCAGTACTTTTTATTCTTCATGCTGGCTAGAACTTTTCACATGTCTTGTGATCAGAATGTGTAAAAGTCAAAACATGATCAGGTTTTTTTTCCCTCTGGATACGCTTTTATGCTCGTCGGAGAAATATTTCATAAGGGCGTCCGCCATTGTTCCGATAGTTTAGAGCCAGTTACTAAGTTACCATGCGTCATTACGAGGGAAGTGACGTCACGACTGCTGAAGCGTATTCACCGCGTAGAAACAAAGAGAGATAAAGGGAGAGAGTCCGAGATAAAAATAAATAAAGATATATATCTTGTGCGGCTTTGTAGTCTTGTGGTATGATACTCGCTTTCGGATCGGGAGGTCCTAGGTTCGAGCCTCTCTCAACGCATAGTTGAGTTCTCTGAAAAGGATCTTTACTCACCATACTCAGGTGTATAATGAGTAGGTACCTGACCGTTAACAGCGTTGTCTCTGTCTAAAAAAAATGCTATCGTATAACAGACGGCATGTGTGGTTCTACTTCTACATGTTAAGTGTTGCTGTTGACATCAGGGAACCCCTCTAAAGCGCTTTAAGCACGTTTAGTGGATATTGCTCTATATAAAAGCTCAAGTGTCTTATATATATATATATATATATATATATATATATATATATATATATATATATATATATAAATATATATATAGGAGAGAGAGTGAGAGAGAGAGAGAAAGAAAGGTAGTGAGAGAGAGAGAGAGAGAGAGAGAGAGAGAGAGAGAGAGAAAGAAATATATATATATATATATATATACATATATATATATATATATAGATAGATAGATAGATAGATAGAGAGAGAGAGAGAGAGAGAGAGAGGGAGAGAGAGAGATAGATAGAGAGAGTGAGTGAGAGAGAGTGAGATAGATAGAGTGAGAGAGAGAGAGAGAAAGAAAGAGTGAGAGAGAAGAGTGAGTGAGAGAGAGAGAGAGAGAGAGAGAAGGAAAGAAAGAGATAGATAGATAGATAGATAGGGAGAGAGAGATAGATAGAGAGAGTGAGAGAGAGTGAGAGAGTGGGAGAAAGAGAGAGAGAGAGAGAGAGAGAGAGAGAGAGAGAGAGAGAGAGAGAGAGAGAGAGAGAGAGTCATCAATGCCGTAAGAATAACCAAACACAAACCAGTGGGAAAATCTCGAGTGCTTTCCCTTGTCATTTCACACAGTATTCGTTTGTAAAGTTTTGGTTTCATAGGAAGTTTTCTATTTCTTGGTATTCCGAGGAAATGTCTCCATGACTCAATGTAATCTAATGTAATAATTCACCTATTGTGCCTTACTCTGGAAAAACACATATTTAAAAAATTAATTTAATT
>NC_088367.1:6647853-6650353 GCF_034508935.2 Berghia stephanieae | reverse complement strand
GAAGTACGGTTATGCTGTTGTGGCGTCATCGGATACCGGATGGCGACTTAAGAAGTCGGCTCCATGGTTATCAGTGCCTTTGATGAATTCCACATGGAACGAAAATTGCTGTAGTATTAGCGACCAACGCATGAGTTTAGCGTTTAATTGTTGAGCTGTGGCCAGAAATAGAAGTGGCTGATTGTCGCATTGAACAGTGAAGTGACGTCCATAAAGGTATATTTGGTATTTTTGTATGGCCCATACCAGGGCAAGACATTCCTGCTCCACTGTTGAGTATCTTTGTTCCGCAGGCGATAATTTTCTTTTGCGTAAGCAACAGGGTGTAGGACTGTAGGGTCATCGAGGTCAGGTTGAAGTAACGATGCGTCTATTTCAATTTTTCCTGCTTCTGTCCTCAGAATGAAAGGTTGTTTGGTGTCAGGTAAGCGCAGCACGGGTAGTGACGTCAGGGTCCTTTTTATAGCGCAGAAAGCGTTCTCGCAGTGTGAAGCGTTCCTGGTTTGTCCAACATTTTTAAATTCAGGAGTTATTGTTCCTCCCTGATTTCGTTGCTTGGCAACATTATGATTCCTTATCTTGGCATCATTTTGATTTCTTATCTTGGTATCATCTTGATTCCATCGTTTGAAATCATTTTTATTCCGTCTCTTTGTGCGTGAATAATGTCTCATGATGTTTGCGCCCGTGTATTGAACGGGAGAGTTTACAGTCCTAATCGAACCTAAGGTTACTGGAGCTGTGTTTGTTTGATCTGGTTTCCATTGGCATTTTTGACATGACTTTATATGGCTCTTGATGTCATCCGAAATACCAGGCCAGAAATAGTGGGCTGAGATGCGCTCCGTTGTGGCAGCGATTCCCACATGTCCTTTGAAAGGTATGTTGTGTCCCATGTCTAGAATCTGTCGGCGATGCGTAGAGGGGACGACGAGCTGATGGCGTTTTTTGCCAGAGACTCTGTATAACAACTCTTGTTGTATTATGAAATCTCCCTTTTTATTCTTGTCACTAACTTCCGTCACTTTGGCGAAGTAGCGTGAGAGAGTCGTGTCCTCGGTCTGTGCCTTCCTCATTTCCTTTGGTCCAGGATTTTGTGATAACGGCGGCATATTCCGTTGATCCTGTGCTCTTGTCCTCGCGTGACAGGCGTGAAATGGGTGTTTGGGCGTTCCGAGAAATACGTATTTGCATCCAAGGATGAGAGGGTAAGTAGGTGAATCTAGTACTCCTGCAGGTATAGTTCCTACTACGTATGGAGAGGTTATTTCGATATTAGCAATCGGAAGTGGCAGAGATGGGCTGTCTGTAGTGGCGCATTGAATCTCGATAATCTCGCCTGTGAATTGGTCCGGCCGAACCAAGTCTCGTGCTACGACCGCGTGATAGTCTAATCCCGTGTCGTAGAGAACGGTCACATTCTGTCCATTTACCTTGTCAATGACTGGAGGGTGATTCGAAGATTCTTTTGTTTTATGAAGTGGGTGGTTCCCAACTGTGCGACCTACATTTACACTGACAGGTTTTCCCTTTTGATGGCCGTTACGTTTGTTGTCGCGACGGCATTCCTCTGTCAAATGTCCCTTCATATTACAGTTCTTGCAGTATACGTGTTGTTTGTGTTGTGTTGTGTTACTTCTTTCGTATTGATTATTGTTATTCTTCTTTTCATATGGTGGTGGAGATGTAGCTCTATCTTCATGTGAGGTGGATGGGTTTTGAATCCGGTGTTGTCTCCTTTCTGTGAGGTGATTTTCTTGCGCTGTTGCAAACCGGTCAGCACATGTTACTATATCGTCCAGTTTATGAGCGCCTTGCTCATCGACAAAACGACGGACATCCAGGGGCATTGCATCTCTCAGCTGTTCCACCATGATAAGCTGGTTTAATCCCTCATAGGTGTCTGGGTTGCCAGATAGTTTCAACCATTGTTGGAGGCTGAGTTGCAGATGATCTGCCAACTGGTGGTATGTTTCATGCCTGTCCTTCTTTAATGTTCGGAATCGTCTACGATAGGATTCTGCGCTGACATCAAAATGTCTCAGTAGGGATGACTTTAGCTCCTGAAAGTTATTTTTGTTGTCCTGTGTCAGGCGAGAGTAAACATCATAGGCTTTGCCCTTGAGATGCTGAGACGCTTTGAGTGCCCATTTGTCCTCCTGAAGATCATACGAGATCGCTAACTCCTGGAATCGCGTTAACCATTGATCAATCCCTTCAATGTGTGGGTTGAAAGTTTCTACCGGGAACGACATGACTTTATCAATGCTTCCATTGCCCTGACTGGATGGAATGGGGCTATGGGTAGAGAGTCGGTTTTCTGCCATGTCTCTTGTTAACGACATTTCAATTTCTTTCTGGCGGGTGCGTTGAAGTTCCAGTTCGAGATCTTTATTTTTCAATAATTGCTCATGTTTCCGCTTTTCCTCTTCCTCTAATCTAGCACGCTTCTCTTCCTCTTCTAATCTAGTAATCTCCCTTTCTGCGTTTTCAGTGACAT
>NC_088367.1:6625353-6642853 GCF_034508935.2 Berghia stephanieae | reverse complement strand
TTTAGTTAGAAGGTCAATTTTTAAAATCAAAAATGAGTTCTTGTCATAAATGATTAAATCAACCCTTTTTGTACATCTTCGGGACATATCAAAGCTTGATTTCATTTCTAAATATTTTTTATAGCTAGTCAAATTGAAAAAGTATGAAATTTGAGAAAAGTTGCTGGATACCTTTCCCATACATCTGACCATAACTTCATGAAAAATCACCCGATTTACTTCAAATAAAGATTAAAATGCTCTGGGGAGCATATTCTTTCAGAAAATGAAAAAAAAAATTCAAATTCAAAATGTTCACCTTCCGACTGATTAAAATTAAAAAAAAAAATAATTGAGCTTTATATAGTGCAATATCCACTAAATGTGCTCAGAGCGCTTTACAAGGGGACCCTGGTCAACAGCAACATTTAACATGTAGGACGGGACATGCGCCTGTTAGTCGATATTACAATTTTTCGGACAAAGACAACGCTGTTAACGGCCAGGTACTCATTTTACACCTGAGTACGATGAGAAAATGTGAGTAAAGAGCCTTCTCCAAGGACTCAACTATGCGTCGAGCCAGAGACTCGAACCCAGGACTTTCCGATCCGAAAGCGAATGTCATACCACAAGACCACATAGCCGCATTATGTCATGCACTAACACATAACATCAACAACATTTAAAGAATGAGTCACCTGGAACAACTACAAAAGATGTCTAACTTCTATGTCATGGCACAAGACCGAAGGGCTAGATCTCAGGTGGTCGCTGGTTCGGATAAGTAAGTAAAGGATGAGAACACGGAATTATTTTTAAAACAATGTAAATTAGGATAAATATGTTCTATGCAGGGGCGTGGCTATATTGGTTGATTTGGTGCCTGGCCCAGCATCCGTCTTTTAAAAATGGATTACAGCATTTATAGAACAAACAAAACTGAGAAACGGTACATCAATATACCGCCTCTTACTTATTTGAGTAAGTCTTTTCTTTAAATTTTGTTCTTCCTTTTGTATTTACAAATATAGCATTTTTAAAGTAATTTTCTTCTGATTCTGGCACCGCTTATACTGTAAGCACGCGACGCCACTGGTTCTATGAGGTGACACTACAAAAATAATGTAATTAAACTCTAACTAATTCAGACTATAAAAGTTCCAAGTCACATATATTGTAAGTTGGTATGTTATATTATCTGGCTGGCGAATTTTGTGATTTTTTTTTGGTTGCTAAACACACAGCATCAATAATAGATAGTATTCATTGTGTTGGACAGAGCTAAGGGACATACTTTTACGCTGAAAGCACAGATAGAGCAATAGGTACTTAACACATTGCCTGAAGCACGGGAACATCAAACTTCAATTGTTGAAGTAAACTGAAATGCTAATGAATATAACTTAAGGATAATATGATAAAGTTATAAAAGTACATCTTTCGTTTTTATGGGGATAATATTATTATATTATCTGAGATGACAGAGCCTGTGGGCTGTGAAATGTACACAAATAATTGTTAATGACTTGAAAAAGAAGCAATAAAAAACAAAACAAAACACCCCCCTCCCCCCTCCCCCCCCCCCCCCCCCTGATAAAAAACAACTCACCCCCCTAAACGAACAATAAAGAGAGAGAGAGAGAGAAAGAAAGAAAGAAAGAGAGAGAGAGAGAGAGAGAGAGAGAGACAGAGAGAGAGTGTAGGTATGTGTGTATGTGTGTGTGAGGGAGAGTGTGTGTGTGTGAGAGAGAGTGTGTGCTGTGTGAGAGAGAGACACACACACACACACACACACACAGAGAGAGAGAGAGAGAGAGAGAGAGAGAGAGAGAGACAGAGAGAGAGAGAGAATAACTTCGCATAGTGCTTGTGCCAAGATGAGAGTCATTTAAATCGGTCAATCTTTGTAGGACGAGTTTTCTGGTCAAAATATTAAATACACGTCTTTCCAGTGTACTACGCCAGTGAACGGGTTAACCCTCTCCTTACCAGCCATTTTCAGGATTTTCCCAAAAACTTCACACCCAACTAAGACAAAAATAGATTTTTTTATCATTCTGACATAATAGCAATAAACTTCTTGCCATACATAATTTCTTTAGCAAAACATGCTCTACAACACACTGTTCATTTTCTTTAAATTTTGTGAAGTACAAAAGAAATTTGAATAAGTAAAATGTTGGATTTATCGTAACGAATGTGACGATTTTCCTATCGTTGGTATGGGACAGGGTTGAAGGTCAGAGGTGAAGACAGTCCAAATCCTCCAGGCTGGTAAAATGTTTTATGCGTCACTGGTGACGAGGAATGGCGGATGGAGATGGGAGGTAACTCTGGACATGGGAGGTAACCCTGGACATGGGAGGTAACCCTGGATATGGGAGGTAACCCTGGACATGGGAGGTAACTCTGGACATCTACGCAACTCGTGGTGGTTCTACGGAACGCTGTCTCCTTGACTTGTCACAAAGGTCAAGCGATGTTTAGCGTGGTCATGGCCGAGTGAGTGACAGTGAAGTTATCGTGGGAATTTATGGTCCCAACTATTATTTGCACATTGGGTAATGCTACTAGACTACGGTAACGGCCTTTGTAAACTGATAGAATGGTACAAACCCGAAACATTTCGTCATAAAAGAAGACGAAGATTACGGGTAAAGTTAATACTCTTCAACAGTCGTAACGTCACTTCCTTCCTAATGACGCATGGTAACTTAGTAACACTGGCTCTAAACTATCGGAACAATGGCGGACGACGTATGAAATATTTCTCCGGCGAGCATAAAGTGTATCCAGAGGAAAAAAAACCCCGATAAATCTGATCCTGTTTTGACTTTTACACATTCTGATCATAAGGCATATGAAAAGTTCTACCCAGCATGAAAATTAAAAAGTAATGATTTTCTTTGTTTAGAACCAAGATGGCCGCCATTGCCGGGCGGCGTGACATCAGACTATTGAATCGTATTGTGAGTTGTAATCAATAGACAATTAGACAACCATGCCTCTCCGAAAGAGATAGATAGATAGATATATAGATAGATAGACAGATAGATAGATGAGAGAGATAGATAGACATAGCGAGAGAGGGAGATAGAGATATATAGATAGAGATAGAAAGACAGATAGATAGATAGATAGATAGATAGATAGATAGATAGGGAGAGGGAGACAGAGAGAGAGAGAGAGAGAGAGAGAGAAGAGAGAGAAAGAGAGAGATAGACAGATAGATAGATAGATAGATAGATAGATAGATAGATAGATAGATAGATAGATAGATAGATAGATAGATAGATAGAGATAGAGAGAGAGAGAAAGAGAGAGAGAGAGAGAGAGAGAGGGAGAGAGAGAGAGAAGATGTGGGGGGAGGGGGGGGGGGGGGGGGGGCACTCATATCGGTGAAATCCGGAACAGTTGGATACTTGAAGGAGTTGATGTCATCACGATTTTCAAGGGGTCACAGGTCACAGGTCACACTGAAGAGATAACCTCTCATCCGTGACATTTTATCGTAAGAGGGGCACTTTCACACACATACACACACACATACGTGCGCGCGCGCACACACACGTAGTGACACAATGGAAACAGTTTATCCTATTTACAATTTTTCTTTTCATCGATTGAATAAAAACATCTACAAGAGGATCTGGGTAGGAGGTCAAAGGCGAGGCAATTCAGTCTTCAGCAAAATTGACCGTTCCCGACATGACCTATGTAACCATGTCTTATGTTGGAACATTCGTAAACTCACAGTTTTGAATTGATGCTATGAGCTTAGACAAATAACAACAACAACAACAACAACAACAACAACAACAACAACAACAACAACAACAACAACAACA
Source organism: Berghia stephanieae (assembly GCF_034508935.2). Classification (NCBI taxonomy): domain Eukaryota; kingdom Metazoa; phylum Mollusca; class Gastropoda; order Nudibranchia; family Aeolidiidae; genus Berghia; species Berghia stephanieae. The sequence goes on along the minus strand of NC_088367.1, from coordinate 6,639,023 downwards.
AAAATACAAAAAACATAACAGAACAACTCACAACATTTGCAAACCGGAAAAAACGTACCAACACGCAAAACTATGTGCAACCTTGAACGTTTATAGTCTGGTTGATAGAATTTAGTGAAAACTGCTCATAAAAGTTGCTGGCGAAAAACAATATCAAAGAGCTGAGTGACGTCAAATTTGTTAATTCTATTGACTAAACAAGTATACGTCAAATACGCTTCAACAGTCGTAACGTCACTTCCCTCGTAATGACGCATGGTACCTTAGTAACTGGCTCTAAACTATCGGAACAATGGCGGACGCCCTTATGAAATATTTCTCAGACGAGCATAAAAGCTTATCCAGAGGAAAAAAAAAACACATTTTAAATCTGATCATGTTTTGACTTTTACACATTCTGATCACAAAATATATGAAAAGTTCTAGCCAGCATGAAGAATAGAAAGAACAGATTTTCTTTGTTTAAAACCACGATGGCCGCAATTGCTGGGCGATGTGACATCAGACTATTGAATCCAATTACAAGGTAACGACCACCAAAAGAAAGTGACGAATGAGTTGTATTCAATAATTCAACCAATGGGACTATTTTGATTTTTACTTTGAACACAACTCACGACAAATCACTCGTCGGTATTTAGTATTGTGACAGTTATTTCATTTGATTCAAAAGCAACTCCACTCACAAGGGAAATAACTGCAACAAGCATGAGAATAAAAAATTAAAAATTGAGCTTTATATAGGGCAATATCCACTAAATGTGCTCAAAGCGCTTTACAAGGGGTCCCTGGCAAACAGCAACATTTAACATGAAGGACGGGACATGACGCCTGTTGGGCGATATTACAATATTTCGGACAAAGACAACGCTGTTAACGGCAAGGTACTCATTTTATACCTGAGTACGGTGAGAGAATGTGAGTAAAGAGCCTTTTCCAAGGACTCAACTATGCGCCGAGCGCGAGGCTCGAACCCAGGACCTTCCGATCCGAAAGCGAGTGTCATACCACTGGACCACATAGCCGCACTCAAAATGTTCCAAATCGGCAAAGGCAAAGTCACCCCTTGAGGCAAAGTAACCCCGTACGACGGTACTGTTGGGCAATGGATGCTATGCGTTTAGGTAAAATAATCACTTGTTCAACCTGTCAGATGAATTGTACCAACAATCAAAACGGAGTGTAACTTTTAATGTTAAAATGTATGTCTGTGGGGCTATGGTGAGAACTAATCACCAAACTGATAGTATAAAATTTATAACAAAGAGCCGAGTGACGTCAGTAGTAGTAGTAGTAGTAGTAGTAGTAGTAGTAGTAGTAGTAGTAGTAGTAGCAGTAGTAGTAGTAGTAGTAGTAGTAGTAGTAGTAGTAGTAGTAGTAGTAGTAGTAGTAGTAGTAGTAGTAGTAGTAGTAGTAGTAGTAGTAGTAGTAGTAGTAGTAGTAGTAGTAGTAGTAGTAGTAGTAGTAGTAGCAAAAGGTCTCTAAAGACAAAATACCAGAGGAGACATTCTGCCCACCCAAACCACGACCAATAAAAATCAGACGAGAATAAAACAACCTGAATGTTAACAAATAACGAAGAAGAACTGAAAAACAAACAAAAAAGAAAAAAAAACAAAAAAAAAACTCAAAACAAACAGAAACCGAAAAACACTTCAAAACCCAAAGCAAAACCAAACAATACGAATCCAAAACAAAAAAAAAAACAAAAAAAAAAACAAACAAAAAAAAAAAACAAAAAAAAAAACAAAAAAAAAAAAAAAAACAAAAAAAACCAACAACCCCCCCCCCCCCCCCCCCCCAAAAAAAAAAAACAAATAAAAAAACAAACGACAAATAACTAAACTACCTTAAGAAACAACCCCAACTCGCCACCGCCCCCCCCCCCCCCAAAGAAACAACCACAAGGCGAATAAACTGAATCGATCGATAATTGGATTCAATAGTCTGATGTCACGCCGCCTGGCAACGGCGGCCATCTTGGTTCTAAACAAAGAAAATCATTACTTTTTATTCTTCATGCTGGCTTGAACTTTTCATATGCCTTGTGATCAGAATGTGTAAAAGTCAAGACATGATCAAATTTATGTTTTTTTCCCCCTCTGGATATGCTTTTATGCTCGCCAGAGAAATGTTTCATACGGCGTCCGCCATGGTTCCGATAGTTTAGAGCCAGTGTTACTAAGTTACCATGCGTCATTAGGAAGGAAGTGACGTTACGACTGTTGAATCCTATTGAAGTAAATGTTTTATGGAAATTTTCTTTTCTTTCTTTCTTTCTTTTCTTTTTCTCTCTTTCTCTTTTGAATGAAGAATGTTTTTGAGACATCGAGACCGGCTGTTTTTCATACACCCTTCCAAATCTTTTCCATCCACACAACAAAACCTGGGTTCACATGAATGAGATTCATGCAACTGTTGAATTGTCACGTTTTCCTGGAAATCCATTGTGAATCCCTTGGCAGTTCGTGACCAGAAAACGAAAAAGGAAAACATAAACAAAAGCAAAACAAAACAAAACAAAATTACCTACCCCTGTATCGTCACGGTCTATTGACCTCGATAGAATTGTATAGACTGGACTGGTCTGGTCTGGAATGCCAAGGTGGGAAATGACAGTTGACAAGTATTGGGAGATTAAAAGTGTCACGATATATGAACCAGGACGAACGTTGGGGGGGGGGGGGGGGGGGGGGGGGGGGGGGGGGGGGGGGGGGGGGGGAGGGGGGGGGGGGGGGGGGGGAGGGTAGTTGTATTGCTAGGCCCTACTCTAATAAAACACATTTTCTTCAATTTTGACAGAAGTTTTATTAAAAAATTTTTAATTTTTTTTTTTAAATCGAGCTTTTATATAGATAGTATGCGTTTGGCTAAGAAGCTCATAACATTGCCATCCGGAAGTAAAACTGGCCAACACACAAAACTGTGTGTAACCTTGAAAGTTTATAGTCTGGTTAATACAGTTTAGAGAGAAGTACTCATAAACGCGGATGGCAAAAAACAATAACAAAGATATGAGTGACGTCATCTTCGAACTATCTATATGAACCAGGACGAAAGAGGGCGGGGGCGGGGGGGGGGGGGGCTTGTGGTATTGCTAGGCCCTACTCTAATAAAACACATTTTCTTCAATTTTGACAGACGTTTTATAAAAAAAAAATTATAAAAAAAAAAAGTTAATAAAAATCGAGCTTTTATCTTGGGCAATATCCACTCAAGGTGATCAAATCGCTTTACAAGAGGTCCCTGACCAACAGCAACACGTAACATTTAGAACGAGACATGACGCCTGTTAGGCGATATTACAATTTTTTCCGACAGAGACAATACTGTAAACGGCCAGGTACTCATTTTACACCTGAGTACAGTGAGAGAATGTGAGTAAAGAGCCTTTTCCAAGGGCTCGACTATGCGCCGAGCGAGGATCGAACCCAGGACCTTCCGTCAAAATGCCAGTCTTTTCCACAAAAGAAAACAAATCGTGAGTTGTATTCAATAGCTCAACCAATGAAATAACTTGTTTCCATGAGCTCTACTAACGACAACTCACTAAGTGGTGTAAAAACCAAATAATGACGTCAAACTGCCAGTCCTTTTGGGTTTCAGTGTCAGGCTATAACATAACGATGGCTACGCACTGAGACCGTGGCAAAAGACTGGCATTTTGACGTCATTAGTTTTTTTTTTTTTTGCACCGCTTAGTGAGTTGTCGTTAGTAGTGATCATGGAAACAAGTTATTTCATTGGTTGAACTATTGAATACAACTCACGATTTGTTTTCTTTTGCAGCCAAAGACTTGTCTTTTGACGTCATTTTTTGGTCAGTATCAGGCTATAAGTTAATAATGGCTACGGTTCGACTACCCGCCTCGTTGTAAGGCCTTGAGCAAGTCACTTCGCCCTAGCTCACTTTGCGGCGCTGCACTGCGGCTGACGCCTGGGTTATTCCAGTCTTCCATTGGAATAGACCCTAAAGAAAAATTTCCCCTTAGAGATGAAGAAAGGGAATTTATTCATTTATTTATTTATTTCCATTTTAGGCTGTAAACTGAGAGCATTCAATTTCCACTCCGGTCCGTCTTGCCCTTCATTTGACCTTTCCTCTCAGTCAGTCTCTTGTTTTATCATGGTGTTACTCACTCGTTTTTTAGTTGCCAAACCGTACAGGAATTGATCGCGAACGTTTTATCTATAGATAATATGCGCTTGGCTAAGAAGCTTATAACATTGCCATCCGGAAGTATAACGGACCAACACACAAAACTGTGTGTATCCATGAATGTTTATAGTCTGGTTAATACAGTTCAGTGAGCATTACTCACAAACGCGGATGGCAAAAAACAAAAACAAAGACCTGAGAGACGTCATCTTCGAACTATCTATAGATGGAACGAAGATGACGTCACTCAAGCCTTTGTTATTGTATTTTGCCATCCGCGTTTGTGAGTTATACTCACAAAACTGTATTAACCAGACTATAAAAGTTCATGGTTACACAAAGTTTTGTGTGTTGGTCCGTTATACTTCCGGATGATGGATTTTAATGATAATAGGATTCAATAGTCAGCCAGGCAAATGGCAGTTTGGTTCTAAACAAAGAAAATCGGTACTTTTTATTCTTCATGCTGGCTAGAACTTTTTCATATGTCATGTGATCAGAATGTATAAAAGTCAAAACATGATCAGATTTATAATGTTTTTCTCCTCTGGATTCACTTTTATGCTCGACGGAGAAGTATTTCATCAGGGCGTGATGGAGATAAGGGCGTCCGCCATTGTTCCGGTAGTTTAGAATCAGTTGCTATGCGTCATTAGAGGGAAGTGACGTCACGACTGTTGAACCCTATTGCTCCACGAGATTCGAGTGTGAACAAACAGGCCATTCTCGCCCATGAAACTATTGATGCTATGCGTTTAGCAAAACAAACAATCCACCAGCCGGATAGAACGTACCCAAACACAAAGCGAAGTGTAACCTTGAACGTTTATAGATAGAATGAAGATGACGTCACTCAGGTCTTTGATATTGTTTTATTGCCAACCGCATTCATGAGTAATTCTCACTGAACTATATTAACCCGACTATAAACGTTCATGGATACACATAGATTTGTGTGTTGGTCCGTTATACTTCCGGATGGCAATGTGTGAGCTTCTCAGCCAAGCGCATACTATCTATAGTCTGATTGATAGAATTTCGTGAGAACTACTCATAAGATTGCTGGCTAAAAACAATGGCAAAGAACTGAACGACGTCAATTTCGTTGCTTCTATAGATAGTATGCGCTTGGCTAAGAAGCTCATAACATTGCCATACGGAAGTATAACGGACAAATACACAAAATTGTGTGTATCCATGAACGTTTATAGTCGGGTTAATACAGTTTAGTGAGAATTACTCATAAACGCGGATGGCAAAGAACAATAACAAAGACATGAGTGACGTCAACTTCATTCTATCTATAGATAGTGTGCGCTTGGCTAAGGAGCTCACAACATTGCCATCCGGAAATATAATTGACCAGCACACCAAACTATGTGTGACCATGAAGTTTTATAGTCTGATTAATACAGTTTAGTGAGAATTACTCATAAACATGGATGGCAAAAAACAATAACAAAGACCAGAGTGACGTCATCTTCTTTCTATCTATAGATAGTTCGAAGATGACGTCACAAATGTCTTTGTTATTGTTCTTTGCCATCCACGTTTATGAGTAATGCTCACTGAACTGTATTAACCTGACTATAAACGTTCATGGATACACATAGTTTTGTGTGTTGGTCCGTTATACTTCCGGATGGCAATGTTATGAGCTTCTCAGCCAAGCGCATACTATCTGTACAAAGTCGAGTGGCATTGATGGTGTTTTGTGACTCAATAGATAGTATGCGCTTTGCTAATAAACTCACAACATTGCCATCCGGAAGTATACGGACCAACACACAAAACTCTGTGTAACCTTGAACCTTTATAGTCTGGATATTACAGTTAAGTGAGAATTACTCATAAACGCGGATGGCAAAAACTATACTATTCTATCTATAGGTAACAATATTCTCTGAACGAAAAGGTCTGCGACGTTTGTGACGTAGATTAAGTGAAAACACTCACGATAATGTGAAAATGGAAAGGCTGCGGATGGGAACACTGCAGACAATGGACGTATCGGGTAAAACCCTTCGTCAGCAAAGCAATAAACATAAAGGAACTTATAAATTGTGATATTATATTTTATATTATATTATTATAAAATTATTTATTTCATTGTTTTTGTGGTTGGCTGAAGAAGGGTTTTGAACCCGAAACGTTCCGTGTTTGGTATTTTATTATTATTATTATTTTAATCTGTTATATTCATATTATTTGTTTAGTACTGTTTTAGGCCATGATGATGGAGACCAGCGTTTGGTTGGATAACGGTAGTCATTCAGAGAGTAATGGATCCGGCGTTTATCCCGGTTTCCGTATATTGATTTCATCTGTGACTCGACAAAATCACCAATATCAATGACGTCACAATAGCATCTCATTATTTGTGTGCGACAGAAAAACTAATCCATGACAAAAATATAAAGAACTTGTTGATCTGATTATTGAGGAAGATAGAAATAAACAAAGAAGAGCATATCAGGGTCTGATCCAACGTGTGCCTATTTGCAGGTCCGATGGCCCAAATAGTAGTGGGGCCGGACCATTGTTGTGGTGGAAATACTCTCGAACCAATATAAATTAGTCACCATTACATCAAGGTTAATTAGGCCTATAATTGCGTTTGGTTATCAGATCTGATAATAAATGCACCTATGTCGGATTCCATGTCGCAAAGTGGAAACTCGACACGTCAAGATCATTTAGTTCATGTATTTATTATGAAAGCTTAACATTTATAGGATAGGTAAGGACGTCTTCAGATCAAACACCAACAAAAAAAAACCCCTAAAAAAACAAAAACAACAAAAAACAACCCCCCCTCAAAAAAAAAACAACAAAAACAAAACAAAAACAACAACAACAATAACAACAACAACAACAACAATAACAACAACAACACCAATAACAACAACAACAACAACAACAACAACAACAATAACAACAACAATAACAACAACAAACAAAATTTAAAAAAAACAAACAAGCAAAAATACAAAGCATAAAAAAACAAAAAACAAACAAAACAAAACGAAAACAAACAACAATACAAAACAAAATAAAATACAAACAAGCAAAAATACAAATTAAAAAAACAAACAGAACTTGAGATTTTATATAGCTCAATATTCACTAATCGTGCTCAAAAGCGCTTGACAAGGGATCCCTGACCAACATCAACACTTAACATGTAGGACAAGACATGACGCCTGTTAGGCGATATTACAATTTGTTTCATACAGAAAACAACGCTGTTAACAGCCAGACACTCGTTTTACACATGTATACGGTTAGAGAACGTGAGTACAGAGCCTTTTCCAAGGACTGAACTACGCACCGCTCAGAGCACGTCTCCATCACAGTACCTTCCGATCCGAAGGCCAGTGTCATACCACTTGACCACATAACCGCACACGATATTAACTAAGACAAAAGGGAAAGCAACTCAAAACAAACAAACAAACAAACTGGAATCATAGTTTCTAGTTCATCAAAAAAAAACTTACCGAGGACAGATAGCCATGAAGGGAGTAGAAGATAAAAAGGAAATGAAACTTACTTGATATGCACGCTCTCAAGTTGCTGTGTTGTTGTGTTATATCTCGTTATATCCCATAGTGTGTAATAATATAGTGTGTAATAATATCACACAGATCCACACGGATGTATATCATCATCATCATCATTATTTTTGTTCCACCTCAAACCCATTCAAAGATTGGCGTGCGACATTCATAATATAAATCCAATAACATTTTCGTTGACGTGTTATTATTATTATTATTATTATTATTATTATTATTATTATTATTATTATTATTATTATTATTATTATTTATCTCGTTTAAATCCAGAAATAAGCATTACACAGAAATAAGCATTACACAGCGTGTACTGAGAAAAGAACAAGAGGCCATTCAGGGGTTCTTTGAAAACCGGATATAGCGACAGTTTCGTCTTCAGCACGTTTATTATTGTTATACACACAACACCATTGAAAGTTTAAGTACTACATATTTACAGACATAATAGAGTGTTGTGTAATGGCCGAATCATTAAACCGTTTATAACTATATAAGTTGAGATTACGAAATAAAAAAATAAATAAATTGTTATAAGATTGATTAGGCAGTTATAAATATACGGCATTTATCATGATATACTGCTTAGCTTGAATATGTGTACTTGTGTATGAAGTCAGAATGAGAATTAAAATGGAAAACCGTTCTTATGAAAGATCCAGTATGCTATAATTAAGTTTAGTTTATATAGTTTAGTGCTGACTTCCGTCAAAGAATATTTAGATATATAATAGTGTAATAACACAATGACAAATAAATTACACAGGTATATTGTATTATAATGATATTATAAACGTGCGTAAGGAAGAAGCACACGGTATTTGTACAACAATAAAACTTTAGGTCAAGCCTATAATTATTGCTATTCTATTCAAGAGGCCTTATGTTTAAGGTTGTATGGATGGATGTACATGCTTATGGGTTTTCTATGGTTGGAATTGGGATTTGTATGGGGGATGAACAGATGGAATGGCTGACAGAAGAGAGAAAGAAGAAAAGAAGAAGAAGAAGAAGAAGAAGAAAAGAAGAAGAAGAAGAAGAAGAAGAAGAATGAAGGAAGGAAGAAGAAGAAGAAGAGAGAAGAAGAAGAAGGAAGAAGAAGAAGAAGAAGAAGAAGAAGAAGAAGAAGAAGAAGAAGAAGAAGAAGAAGAAGAGAAGAAGAAGAAGAAGAAGAAGAAGGAAGAAGAAGAAGAAGAAGAAGAAGAGAGAAGAAGAAGAAGAAGAAGAAGAAGAAGAAGAAGAAGAAGAAGAAAGAAGAAGAAGAAGAAGAAGAAAGAAGAAGAAGAGAGAAGAAGAAGAAGAAGAAGAAGAAGAAGAAGAAGAAGAAGAAGAAGAGAAGAAGAAGAAGAAGAAGAAGAAGAAGAAGAAGAAAGAAAGAAGAAGAAGAAGAAGAAGAAGAAGAAAAGAAGAAGAAGAAGAAGAAGAAGAGAAAGAAGAAAGAAGAATAGAAGAAGAAGAAGAAGAAAAGAAGAAGAAGAAGAAGAAGAAGAAAGAAGAAAGAAGAAGAAGAAGAAGAAGAAAGAAGAAAGAAGAAGAGAAGAAGAAGAAGAAGAAGAAGAAGAAGAAGAGAAGAAGAAGAAGAAGAAGAGAAGAAAAGAAGAAGAAGAAGAAGAAGAAGAAGAAGAAGAAGAAGAAGAAGAAGAAGAAGATGAAGAGAAGAAGAAGTAGAAGAGAGTAAGAAGAAGTATAGAAGAGAGATAGGATAGAAGAGAAAGAGGAGAAGTAGAAGAAGTAAGAATAGTGAAGTAGTAGTAGTATAGTAAGTAGTAGTAGTAGAGTAGAAGATAGAAAGATTAGAAGAGATAGTAGTAGTAGTAGATAGTAGAAGTATAGTAGTAGTAGTAAGTAGTATAGTAGTAGAGTAGTAGTAGTAGTAGTAGTAGTAGTAGAGTAGAGTGATAGTATTAGTAGGTAAGTAGTAGTAAGTATATAGTAGTAGTAAGTAGTAGTAGTAGTATAGAGTAGTAAGAGATAGTATAGTAGAGAGTAGTAGTAGTAGTAGTATGTAGTAGTAGTAGTAAGAGAGTAAGTAGTATTAGTAGTAGTAGTAGTGAAGTAGTAGTAGTATAGTAGTAGTAGAGTAGAGTAGTAAGTAGTAGTAGTAAGTAGTATAGTAAGTAGTAGAGTAGTAGTAGTAAGTAGTAGTAGTAGTAAGTAGTAGTAGTAGTAGTAGAGTAGTAGTAGTAGTAAGATAGAGTAGTAGAGTAGTAGAGTAGTAGAGTAGATAGTAGTAGTAGTAGTAGTAGAGTAGTAGTAGTAGTAGTAGTAGTATAGAGTAGTAGTAATAGTAGTAGTGTAGTATAGTAGTAAGTAGTAGAGATGTAAGTAGTAGTAGTAGTAGTAGTAGTAGTAGTATAGTATAGTAAGTAGTAGTAAGTAGTAGTAGTAGTAGTAGTAGTAGTAGTAGTAGTAGAGTAGTAGTATAGTAGTAGTAGTAGTAGTAGTAGTATAGTAGTAGTTAAGTTAGTAGTAGTAGTAGAGTAGATAGTAGTATAGTAGTAGTTAGTAGTAGTAGTAAGTAGTAGAGTATAAGTAGTAGTGTAGTAGTAGTAGTAGTTAGTAGTATAGTAGTAGTAGTAGTAGTAGTAAGTAGTAGTAGTAGTAGTAGTAGTAGTAGTTAGTAGTAGTAGTAGTAGTAGTAGTTATAGTATAGTAGATAGTAGTAGTATATAGTATAGTAGTAGTATATAGTAGTGTAGTAGTAGTAGTAGTAGTAGTAGTAGTAGTAGTAGTAGTAGTAGTAGTAGTAGTAGTAGAGTATGTAGTAAGTATAGTAAGTAGTAGTAGTTAGTAGTAGTAGTAGTAGTAGTAGTAGAGTATGTAGCAGTAGTAGTAGTAGTTAGTAGTAGTAGTAGTAGTAGAGTAGTAGTAGTAGTTAGTAGTAGTAGTAAGGTAGTAGTAGTAGTAGTAGAGTAGTATGTAGTAGTAGTAGTAGTATAGTAGTAGTAGTATAGTAGTAGTAGTAGTAGTATAGTAGTAGTATGTAGTAGTAGTAGTAGTTAGTAGTAGTAGTAGTATAGTATAGTAGTAGTAGTAGTAGTATAGGAGTAGTAGTAGTAGTAGTAGTAGTAGTAGTAGTGTAGTAAGTAGTAGTAGTTAGTAGTAGTAGTAGTAGTAGAGTAGTAGTAAGTAGTAGTAGTAGTAGTAGTAGTAGTGTAGTAGTAGACAAGTAAGTAGTAGTAGTAGTGTAGTAGATAGTAGTAGTAGTAGTAGTATAGTAGTAGTAGTTATAGTAGTAGATAGTAGTAGTAGTAGTAGTAGTAGTAGTAGTAGTAGTAGATAGTAGTAGTAGTAGTAGTAGTAAGTAAGTAGTAGTAGTAAGTAGTAGTAGTAGTAGTAGTAGTAGTAGTAGTATAGATAGTAGTAGTAGTAGTAGTAGTAGTAGTAGTAGTATAGTAGTATAGAGAGTAGTAGTAGTAGTAGTTAGTAGTAGTAGGTAGTAGTAGTAGTAGCAGTAGTAGTAGTAGTAGAGTAGTAGTTAGTAGTAGTAGTAGTGTAGTAGTAGTAGTAAGTAGTAGTAGTATAGTAGCAGTAGTAGTAGTAGTAGTAGTAGTAGTAGTAGTAGTAGTAGTAGTAGTAAGTATAGTAGTAGTAGTAGTAGTAGTAGTAGTAGTATAGTAGAGTAGTAGAGTAGTAGTAGTAGTAGTAGTAGTAGTAGTAGTAGTAGTAGTAGTAGTATAGTAGGTAGTAGTAGTAGTAAGAGTAGTAGTAGTAGTAGTAGTAGTAGTAGTAGTAGTTGTAGTAGTAGTAGTAGTAGTTGTAGTAGTAGTAGTAGTAGTAGTAGTAGTAGTAGTAGTAGTAGTAACAGCGTTGTCTTTGTTGAAAAAATAAATATTACAGGGTGCCTTCCTCGCGTCATGTCTCTTCCTGTAGATAGTATGCGTTTGGCTAAGAAGCTTATAACATTGCCATCCGGAAGTATAACGGACCACTACACAAAGATGTGTGTATCCATGAACGTTTATAGTCGGGTTAATACAGTTCAGTGAGTATTCCTCATAAACGCGGATGGCAAAAAAACAATAACAAAGACATGAGTGACGTCATCTTCGAACTATCTATAGAAAGTATGCAGATGACGTCACTCAGGCCGTTGTTATGGTTTTTGCCATCCGCGTTTGTGAGTTGTTCTCACTAAACTGTATTAAACAGACTATAAAAGTTCATAGTTACACAGAGTTTGTGTGTTGATCCGTTATACTTCCGGATGGCAATGTTGTGAACTCCTTGGCCAAGCGCATTCTATCTATATATTAGATATTACTGTTGTGTTTGAACAGCTTTTGGAACATCCTTGTTTTTGTTTTGTCACCTCAACCAAGCCATTCAAACATATCTCATTCATCTTTAGCGTTTCATTCATCGTGTTCTGTTGATAAAGGGGAAACCCGAAACGTCCACAGTATCTGTCTTCTTCGTCTAATAATAACTTGAAGCTTACAATTCAATAACCATCTTTGTTTTTTTTCCTTCGGGCTTCAAGCAGCAACATTGTCATTGCAATGGAAAGGACTCCATGACTAATAACGCCAACATATTGAAAGTATTTTCTGCAGATCTAACACGCTCAGCTACAAACAAACAAATAAACAAACCAGCTTTCATATAACGCTATACCCACTAAACGTGCTCAAAGCGCTTTTCAAAGGGTCCACAGCCAACAGCGACACTTAGCATACAAACGAGACACGACGCCTGCTAACGGCCATGTACTCATTTTACACTTGAGTACGGTGGGATAATAGGAGTAAAGAGTCTTTACAAAGGACTCAAATATGCGCTGAGCGAGACTCGATCCTAAGGCGAGTGACATACCGACTCGACCACGTAGCCGCATCCAACAGGAGCTGAGTGAGTGGACAGACGGTCAGAAAGGAATGTCGGAAATTTTACTTGAGGTTGCGAGAAATGAGTCAAGTTTTCATTGGAATCAGGGCTGCCAGATGGTACAGAGCTCCTCCTGCCAAATTCGACTTCAAAAGTGGCCAAACGCTTCTACCACCCTGATCCGACATGAACATATATGCAGGACTGACAACCGAACACACTTATGGGCCTAGTTTTTAACATTGTTGTAATGGACAACATTTTGCGTCATTTTAAAAGATTTCCATTACAACAATGAGTCCATAAGAAATATGGGTTATCAGACCTGAAAATAAGTGCACGTCGCTCTGAACCCATTGAAAAACTCATCGGTTTTGATTGACAAAAAAACTTGTTTGTTTGTTTGTTTGTTTCTTTTTTTTTCTTTAATTAGAATTTTTTTTGTGTGGATTAGATTGATAATGAAAAACGCGATTCTCCGTGTGTCCAATTTGGACACACACAGGACCATCTGGCAGCCCTGAATAATTAGGGATACAACGGTCTTCACACTGTATGTGTAATTTGGACATAGAATTTCTAAGGAAATTATTAGAATATCTAAATGATCCACGGGAATATCAGAGGGGCAAAAAAACCCAAAATACTTGTATAGAGCAATGAAACAATTCTGTTTGTGCGTCTATGTGGTCTAGTAGTATGACACTCGCTTTCGGATCGGAAGGTCCTGGGTTCGAGCCTCGAGCTCGGCGCATAGTTGAGTCCTTGGAAAAGGCTCTTTACTCACATTCTCTCACCGTACTCAGGTGTAAAATGAGTACCTGGTCGTTAAAAGCGTTGTCTTTGTCCGAAAAATTGTAATTTCGCCTAACAGGCGTCTCGTCCTACATGTTAAATGTTGCTGTTGACCAGGGATCCCTTGTAAAGCGCTTTGAGCACATTTAGTGGATATTGCTCTATATAAAGCTCAATTTTACTTATTTCTTTAATACTTTGGCAGAACTTCCCCCCCCAACCCCCCCCCCCCCAAAAAAAAACATAAAAAATAAAAAAAAACAAAAAAACAAAACAAAAACAAAAACAAACAAAAAAAAAAAAAAAACAAGGGG